>NW_026727912.1:0-54293 GCF_029784015.1 Lycium ferocissimum | reverse complement strand
AGTTTATATGTTGAATTCTTTTAGACTTATACCAGCTGATGACAGTTAAAGCCGGGAGGGGCTAGGGAAGGTTATTATGTGAGGGGACTTCATTACTACTTGACAACCGACTCCAAAGACGGAGACTAAGAGCAAAAGGGTAAAGTGACAATTAAAGTCTTTCAAAGGAATCGAGAAAAAGTTGAACCCGAGATATATTAGGCTTTGCTACATGGTACATAAGGCAAGAAGGTTGCGTGCTAAAGACGTAACTTCCGTTAAGGCACCGTGGAGGAATGATAATAGGAAGGAGGTAACTTGTGAACCTGAGGAGGAGATGAAAGAGAAATATGATTGGCAGATGAGATTGCATGCTATGGTAGTAAAGGAAACTCGAGATCCTTGAGACCCAATGCGACTATTTGAACATTCGAGGACGAATGTTCTAAAGGGGGGAAGGATGTTATATCCCGTATTTTGTACGTCGGGATATTCCGAGCTAAGTGTGGAAAGTTGAAGACAAGACTAGTTCGGGATACGAGGTTGAGACTTTTGACCTCCGATTTTATTTTAATGCACAAGTTGCTTATGAATTTTATTGGTATGGAATATTAAGGGAAATTAGGGGCTAGAAGTTGAAATAAAAATTTCATGAAAAGGCCAAAGTGGCCGTGTGTTAAGGTGGGACCCACATGTCGGGATTTTATAAAGGACATATGAAGAGATATACGGGTGGTACATGTGAAGTTGAGCAAGTCCTAAGAAGGACCCATAAGCTAAAAATGAGTGTAAGCCCTCCAAAAGGGTCATTTAAGAAAACGTCTTCGGGTGATCTGACTTCGAGGGGCCAAAACGATATTATGAGTTTAGAATTCGGGGAAACTCCCAGAATGAAAGTTGTAGATAATTGAAATAGCTTTCCAACCATAGGTTGTGAGTTCACAGGCGACATCGGGATAAGAAGATATGGATGTTTTAAGGCAGAAAGGTCAGTGGGCCAGGTCCAACCCGAGCCCAACCGGGTCAGGCCCATTACCCACACCTTTTTAAATGAAATATCAGCCTTTTCTCCTCATTTTCATACCAAAACACCCAGAAAATTCTGGAGAAAAAGAGAGAGGAGAGCCTAGAGAGAAAAACTAATTTTGACCAAAATTCGCGCCCCGAATTCCGAAGCCCATGAAGAGAAAAGTGTCGTACGTCGCGTTGCCTTCAATTTGAGCTAAAAATCAACCAAGAAGAAGAGGGTGGACGTGGTGGCTGCATACTTAAGGTAAGATTAAGGTTCCTTTTCATTGTTAACAAGTTTATTCGAGTTTTAACGGTTTAGAACGGAGGGAATAGTGTGTAGAAATGGATGAAATTCATGAAACTTTGTATGTTGATGTTGAGCGGTGAGTATGGGCTGTTTTGTGACAAGGAAATGAACTAAATTTTATTTAGTATTTTTGGTTGTTGTGTTGTGGATTCTATGATGCAAACGAAAGTTTAAGGGTTCAAATTGAAGTTACAATTGTGTGTGGGCTGTTTTGGAAGCTAATATGAATCAAATATGCTTCCTTGTATTTATGGTAATAATGTTGTTAATGTGTGGATTATTGGTGTCGTTGATGAATTTAAAAAGAAAGAAATGTGACGTTGTCGTCCCTATGGAAATTGGAGGGTTCGGGTTCTATAGTACCTTGGATGGATTGTTTTGAATAATGTGCGAATTGTTTGAAGCATTCTTGAAACTTGTTTAAGTGGTCTCGGATTAGTATTTGAATATGCGAGCATTGATGTTGACTTGAATGTAGGAAGTTGAATGGAATGAAAATGGAATGTTGTCAAGTTATGTAGAAAAGAGTTATTAATGTTAGAATGCGTTTGAAATTGCTTATTGATATTGTTGATATGGTTGTTGGTATTGTTGTTGAATATTTGGCCGAGTTAAATTCTCGGGGTTGTCGTATTTATAGAGGAAATGCTGCCCAAATTTCTGTAGACAAAATGATGGTTTGGAATTGAATCCTTCGGTGCTTATGACTAATGGTTGATGCTTAATGACGTTGTCGTAGATTTCGAGAAGTCGAGACGTAAGTTTGGACTAGCTTAGGAAGCGAACAAAGTATGTAAAGTCCATTCTTTCTTTCTTTTGGCATGTCTTAGTTGAAATAGGTTATGACACGAACCCCGAGGTAACTCCATTCCTGTGGTCCGAGCATGCCTATGATTCTTATTTGCTTCTTGATATTCGTATTCTTAATGTAGTCGTATTATGGTCCTTATGTCCTTTACATAAATGGATTTCAAAAGTTGCATAAAAGGTTGTTTTCAAAACGAGTTTTGTTCCGAAACTACGAACGTCCGTAACTTTCACATAAGGGCTCGGATCGCTTCGATTTGTTCGTAGAAAGTTCTAAAGTGAATAATGTTCGTAACTTTCCGAGGCGGACTCGGATTGGCTTGGAATATGACTATGATCCTTATGGTTTGGTTAATACGTTCATGATATATGCTATGTTTCCGAATAACATCCGAAAGATATTTGACATAACTATTGTCCGATTTTCAAACAACATTCCGTTTAGACTACTTCATTGAGTCTGTGAGTATGATTTTATGTGCATATGGTTTCTCACTACTCTACTCCGTGCAAGCTCAATATGTCTTTCACCGAGTCCGGGCCGGGTACGTATTCGTGCAACTCCCCGCATTGTTCACCGAGTCCCTCACTAGAGGGTCGGGTACGTATATATATATATATATATATATATATATATATATATATATATATGATGTGATGATGTGATGAGATGGGGATGGCGGGATGCACGTTTTTGTAATGCCTACTCCCTCGATTATGACCCACGTTATATATATATATATATATATATATATATATATATATATATTATATATATATATATATATATCATGCCGACATGATTACGATATGATTTTACTTACCGATAGATGAGCTGAAGATTCTATATGTAAGATGACCCGCTATTTGGCGTATGCTCCATTTCCTCCGGAGTGCTGCCGAGTCAGAGTGTTGTGTCATGATAGTTGTTCTATGTTAGAGACTTTGCAGACAGAGTTGTGTATAGTACATGTCAGTTGTGTAAGCGGCTCTATAAGCCGACGCATTGTTATGTATTATGTCACAGTTTTCTTGTGATTACAGATTTTATTTGAGTTAAGAAAGATTAAAGCACGCTTTGTAAAGTTTTCATTATGTTTTCGTTGTACGACTTAAGGGCCCAGTCTAGTATGAGTATGAATGTCACGAGAGTCAGCGGGTTCGCTCGGCCCTAGGGAAGGGTCGGGTGCCCATCACACCCTATCGGATTAAGGGTGTGACAAATTGGTATCAGAGCCATGTTCCATCCTAGGGACTTTGCAAAGTCGTGTCCGGGAGTCCAGGTTTACGGTTATGAAGCGCGCTACATTTATAAACGATGAGGCTACGGGGCATCTAGGGTGGTTACTCTTCTTTCACTTCTTAGATCGTCTTTGATTAGAGCCAAGTCATAGGAAATGAGATTCCCGACACTAATCTTTGATTGCAGCAGAAGAATGACATCGACAGAAGAAAGTGACGAGCGATATTAGAAGTTACAAAGCACGCAGGTAAGCAAAGGTATGAAAGGTATATGTCGAATAAGGTATTGAAGTATGATCGAAATACTAGTTGAAGGTTAAAAAGGGAAGGTAAACAAGAAAGTGCAACATGGTGAGAGAGTTGGACACACGAGGTAAGTTTATCATCTTCGTACTGTTGTTGGTAATGGGAGCCCTGTGTGGCCGTGATATGATATGATATATATATACATATATATGTTGGCCCTGTGAGGCACTGTTGGTATTTCCTGCGTGCAGGTTTTGAGATAGTAAGAAATATAGAGGAAACTCTGCCGAAATTTTTCCAGAAATAAAAAGAGAATGAGATATAGGTTTGTAATACGACTTGAAAGGTCGTGCCGATAGTAATGATAAGATTTAATTAAATTGTGAGTACGGCCGACCTCGAGGAATAAGTTAATTGCACATTGGGGATAATAGTAATTAGAAGGTCGATATCGATATGGTAAAAAGAAATTGGAAAGGGCTTGTGATACTAAGAGACGATTTAGAAAAGGTCGGCAAACCTTGATAGAGGGTTATTTAAGGTACCGACTGAATTGATAAGCAGGGACGAATTATGACGAGCTTATAATTAAAAGAAGTAATAGTATGATTAAGACAAGAGTACAGGGGAAAAGAATTGTAACGGGCATGAATGTACTGATAAGACCGTTTGTGAAACGTTAAGGATAAAGTTGGCTAGAAAAGGAAAAGGGTTACGAAGTGTTACATTGTGGGGTTGATTATGAATGAAATATAATGCGAGCATGATGAAGGTTGTTATGAAATAAGTAAAGCCCAGTGAGAAAGTGGCCAAAGCTACGATGTGATCTATGTAGCTGAAATATAACGGCAAGTGTGAAACGGAAAAGTGAAATATAGAACGAATAAGAAGGCTTGTCAAGTTCTGTAAGGAAAGCCTGGAATAAGGGTTATATAACAGTGGAAATGATAGCGAGTGTAAGGAAAGAAAGGGTAATCGGAAGGAGAAATAGGAAGAGAGTGAGATAAAAGTATAGTAATAGGTCGTGACATGTGTAGCTAAGGACACGAGTACGATGAGCGACGGGGCTGTGAAAGGCACGGTTACAGAAAGGGCGAAGGACGAGGTGAAATGAGAACAGAATCCGAGGGCCGATAACTAAGTACTTATAAGTAACGGCGATCGAGGTGTATTCCTCACCGTTGGGAATCTGGGAGTTTAAGATGGAAATGTAGTCATATCTAAAGGTAAAGAGTGAATATCGAGAAGTGGAAAGGGCTAAAATGGTAATGGTGAGTCGGGAGAGTAAGAGACCCTTCTAGTGCGAAGGGACACGCGTTATGAGAACGTTTCGGAACTTGTTAAGACTTTAACTGGCTCCAAATTATATGACAAAGGTCATGTGGTGAAACGGACGCGATTATATTTGCATTAAAGCACTGTATTTCATCGGAGTTCCAAAGTTAAGTGTGCTGAAGCGAGAGAAATTCTGGGATGGGTGACCCCCTGGGAAGTTTTTTGAAAGTTCTCTAAATTCGTACGCAAGAAGTAAATGAGGAGTTAGAGTGACTTAAGTGTTACACCTTGAAATTTTTTTTTCGTTGATGCACAGTGAATAGGCTAATGAAGAGCATAAAGTAAACGAGGTTTAATAAGTAAGTAATGGCTTTTGACAACCTTAAATAAGATTTGAAAGACATTCGAGTTAAGGAAGGAAGGTTGTTAAGAAAAGCGGATTATAAGTTGAGTGTGTTAGGCAAATTACGAGTATTGAACTAATGATGTCTTAAGGATGTCTTGAGAAGAGTTATGACATTCCGTAGATTGCTAATGAAGTGATAAACAAGTGCTAAGAAGGTTCCATAAGGATTGGAGATCAAACGAAGCGACGGTAACAACTTTGGTGAAGCAGTGATTTCCACGACCACTTCCACGGCCCATATAATATTCCACGGACCGTGGATGGGTCCGTGGAACTCCCGGCAGAGAGGGGCTGACTGGTCGTGAACCACAACCAGTTTCCATGGATAACATCATGTTCCACGGACCGTGGAACAATTGTCGTGGAACTCCCGAACGGGCGAAGTGTTCCAAGTTTATAAATGTGATCCCACTTCATTTTATTCATTTCCACCAACGTCTTCAACCTCTCAAACCCTCTAGAACCTTCCACACATTTCATCCACAAGAAAACCAAGGAAAAACAAGGATCAACAACAAGAATTTAGGTGAATCAAGTGAAGGAAACCTCATAAAGTCATCTAAACCAAGAAATCCAAGAAAGGGTGAAATAGGGTTTTGAAGAAAGAGGTGTATTACCACCCAAGGCTTGTTCCTCCATCATCTAAGGTATGTTTTATGGTATTCTCATGATGTCTAAGGTATTATTAAGTTGAAACACGTGAATTACAAAGGATATGTGAAATGGGTCATAAATGTGACACTAGTGTCATTGTTGAATTGAGGTTGGAATGAATTATGAAAATGGATACGTTAGGATTATAAATACGTTATGAATGACATTTAGAACATGAAATAGGTGTTGTTTGTGAAAGAACCCGAAAGTGAATTTTGGTCATGAATATGGAGGATTGAGAATGAAATTTCTAAATATGGATAACACGGATGGATTATGCTTCTCGTTATGATATTGTAATCGTTGGTATGAATGTTGAGGGTTGATATAGAATACGGTGGAAAGTAGTATAAACAAAGGAAACGCTCAATTTTCTATAGCTTTAGCAAGTACATTCTCATGATTGTCCAACTAATGTTGATACGAATCCTCTTGAAGGTAAAGATGCGAGCATTTAAAGAAGAACGAGCAAGTAACCGAATAGTAAACGACAAAGGTTTGTAAGGCTCGACCTTTCTGTCTAAGGCATAATTCTATGGTATGCACCCTCCTACCCTTCTATGATCTTTCTACACATATGTAGGTATCGGGAATGATGAATCTACATTATAAAGAGCTCGCATGAGATGAAGTAAGAAGTAGGATATGAATGTGATGATGAACCGAGTCTAGAGATCCTAAAGTTACGATGCAAGATTTCTATAAAGTTAATGGCCTTCATATGACTCCTTGCTATAAATCCTTTTTGGTAAACCAATCTTATGATTATTAGTCTCTTTCCTTCCAAGGCATGACTTTTCCTCCGTCTCCACGAATCTCCTAAATTTCGAAGAACTAAGAGCCTACGTTCATAAGTAGCCACCCGAGAGAAAGATAAGAGATATACATTATGAGTACGATGGTAATGACAATGAGCCTACGATTATAAGGAGCTATACATGTGTAAGATAGAGAAGAGAGATAAGGCACGGGCACGATAATTGATGAGGATAAGTTAAATCTAAAGAGTCCTAGAGTGAGAAATGACGCCCATGAAGTCAACGACTCTAACGATGATTCCATTGATGCGTTCTTGTGAACACTCACCTTAAATGCTAGTCCCTTCAAGGTGAGATACGATGACCTGATTACTCCATAACGTAATCGGGGTTCCACGACCTTACGTCACCCCGACATGACTACAGACGCCTATGAGTCCCAACGTATGATGTGATGATATATGCAAGTATGTACGTACGTAATGATACTAAATCGTGATAGAGCCATGATATGCTTATAAAACAACTAATAATTGCAAATCTATAATATGTATGATGATGTTAGCCTACAATGTACCTATGAAATGTATGGTAACGATAAGTATATGTATGTATGATGACAAATGCATGATATGTATGATGATGAGACTCCACCGTGCTTAATCGGCCGGACATGTCACCACTAGTGGGCTGTGTGAGACTACACCGCGCCGAGAGGGCCGGACATGACCACCACTAGTGGGCTGCATATGAGGGTTGTTGCTATGATTCCACCGCGCCCGACAAAGCCGGACATGTCACCACCATCAGGGCCGCGTGCGACCACACCGTACCAAGAAGAGGGCGGACATGTCACCACCGGTGGGCTGCATACGATGGGTACCCGACGTGAAATGATGATGGTGATGTGTGTATGGTATGATAATGTATGTATGATATGGTAATGCATGTATGCTATGACGATGTATGTCACACCCCGATCTCCCTAGGGTGTGATGGGCACCCGACCCCGTAACCGGAGCCGAGCGAACCCACTGACTCTTACTACGTACTAAATTTTTTTTTTTTTTTAACCTCTAAATCAAGTACATATAATAAGACTACCAAAACATTCTTTTATTGCCTTTAAATCACATAAAATATGTAACTGTACAAACTAGTGTTATAATATAAACTGACTCCCGAAACTCACGACTCTGTCTGCAAAGTCTCTAACTGTAATCAGGAATCCTGGCATATGTACTCGACTCGGCCACACTCCGCCAAATGGAGCTTGCCGACTTCGCCGGAACATCTTTTACATTAACTTCGATCCGTCCGGGTGTACCGCGCGGCACGAACGCACTTCGAAGAAGAGGGGTCAGTACGAGCAATGTACTGAGTATGCAAGACATGAATAATAATAATACGAACAGGAACGTAAGTATGAACAACAATACCATGGGATTATAGAATCTGCGATGAGATAAGAGGATAGCCTGTACCTATAAGTGCCCTTGGGCAGATGCTGTACTTTCTTCGCTTTCCTTACTCATATATATACATATATACATAAAAAAAAATATTATATTGCCGAGGCGTCGGCAGCCGATCCATTTAACCATAATATGCACACCCCGCGTCCGGGCATCCCGCGTCCGGGACGATATCGTGTGCCATACTCCAACCGATCGTGGATATGCGTATATAACGCTCCTCGCCCTTATCTCCATTTTCCCGTAAATATATCGGCGTCTATAGCGCCCTGGCTCGTTCATCATATATATATTCATATCACATGCATATATCAGCGTCTATAGCGCTCTGATTCTTTTTGTCACATGCACACACTTATATATATATATATATACCAGCGTCTATAGCGCTCTGATTCTACTATCATATTCCATGTATATTTATCAGCGTCTATATAGCGCTCTGATTCTGTTATTATATATATACGTATGTTGGGTACACACATCAACCGGGGTCCTAAAGCACACTTCCAGGTATTTAGTATCCTTAGAATAGTCATTACCTATAATAGACTTGGGATATCCAGAAATAGTTTAACATTCTCATGTTTTCATTTTTATAGCAAAGTATATCGTCTACATATCTAACGTAGACACTTTCCTCATCTTTGGCTTCATCGTTATCGCTATAAGATCATGTTCATCACTATCATCATAGCATCATAGAGCCCTAGTCGTCGTTTTAGTCATTAAGGCTTTCAATATTGTAAAACTTGGTTTTTGGAGACAAAATGAATATTTTGGAAAACACTTGTAAACTTTTAGTAAGGAAAATCATGCATTAGGGTCAAGAGTTTAGTTAAAATAGCTATTGTTTGGTAATCGAAATGATAACCAAGAACTTTCATTGACTATAGTACGAAAGTAAGCCTAATGGAACAATAAGAGGGAATTCGGGAATAGTGGGCCCACCTCGGATCAAATGAGGTGGTGTACATGCTTTACGTATAATACGCTTCATGACAATACTTTATGGGAGCTTTAGGGTAATCGGATCCTAATCATGCAAGTTCTAAGTGTTTAAGCATTTCTTTCAACTATTCATGAACATTTACTTCAATTCTACTGAATGAATAGTAACCAATTTCAATCTCAGATTTCTAGGATTAGAGTAGTCCCCGAGACACGTTTTCAAGCCTATTACATCTAAGACATGCCAAAGAAGGAAGGTGAAGTCTTACATACCTTTTTCCGCTTCTTACGCTCCTCCAAATTCAAGCTCCAAGTTAGCCAAAATCTACAATTTGGTCATATTTACCAAATGTTGATTAGTGCATTTTGAATTGGATTCTTAAATAAAACTTGGCTACCGAAATTTCGGCAGCACTTCCCCTGTAAATACGCCATCCCACCAAGTTCAACTTGGCTAGTCTCAACCAACAACAATCCCGGGAATTCAACCCGGCCAAACTAACAACATCACCAACAACCATACTAACAATTTCAATCAACATACCATACTAATCTCATTGCTTTCCATACATGCAAGAACTTTATATTCAATTAACATGCGCTCTTAGTTGCAATATGAAATCCACGACAACAACAACTAAACTATCAAATAAATCAATTCATCACAACTAGCCAATCATCCTCACTTTCGGCCACCACAACTTCAACACATATTTTTTTTTTATAAATTTCCATCCATGCCTTTACGTTACAACAACCATCAACCAAACGCTAAATAAAATCATTGGATCATTGTTCCATCAACCATGCATGCATACGGCCACAACAACAACATTTATGTTCTACACACTTTCATTTATTTCCATACATTACACCAACCAACTTACTTTATGAAATTGATTCATCACTCTTTCATATAACAACACACACATTTTCGGCCAACATGCAACAACATTCATGTTTCATGCATCTTCCTCCATTCCTATACATTACCACGCATTACAACAGCACATAATCATGCTAAATACACTTAGTTCATCATCTCTACATATTATGCATAACACACGGCCAAACAACACTTCACACGGCTCAACTTCAACTTGATTTCTATCATGAATTTCTTCCATCTTAGCATACCACAACACATATAAACCCTTCATAACACATAAAACAAGATTAAATCTCACCTCTCTTCTTTAACTCCTCAACTTGCCTCAAATGCGAAAACGACGAAACGGGTGACTTATCTTCCGAAACAATTATGCCACGTTGTAGAGGGCCCTTGAATTAGTAGGAATACATGAAGAAACTAATTTTTGGAACAAGATTTCAAGGGGACAAAAACCATAGAGCATGGCCGAATGGCCCATGCTTTTCTTGCTCTTCTTCTCTTTTTTTTTTTGTTCTTATTTCTCTTGAATGAAAATGATACCTCTCCCACATATATATATATCCCATAAGCATGTGAGGGGCACATGCCCCTCTCTAGAAATTTCTTAAATTTCTAGGAAAAGATGACTTATTTTGTCATCTTTTTTTTTCCATTCTTTTCTTTTTCTTTTTCTTTTCTAGAATTCTCTTTCCTTTTCTTGAAAATTAATAAAGAAGACCAATTCCTTCTTATGTAAACTTTGACCTTTCAAAGATTTTCTTGGACTTTGTGAAATTACCATTTTGCCCTTGCCTTCCACATTATTCCCATAATGTCACTTTGCAAATTTTCCCTTTTGCCCTTAACCTTTCTCAAGATTTCCATACTAATAATAGTCATAAATAATATCCACGACAACTCGTACATTAAAATAATTTTTGAAGATGGTCTTGCCCTTAACTTTCCACGTCGACTTCGAAATTTCCAAACGTATAAAATACGGGCTATAACATCCTCTCCCCCTTTAGAACATTCGTCCTCGAATGTTCAACTGACCTTATGGGCGTCATACTGCTCTGGGAGGGTTCCTTTTATAGCTACTCTTTCCCTTATGCCCGTTCCTTATCCTTTACCTTATTTTCCTCTTCATCGAACTCCTCGGTCTCTCCCCCTTTAAGGGGCTCCTTATATGGCGATAGTCCTTTTATGAAGTCTTTGTTGATACCTTATTCCTCGCCTTCCTTCCAATCCTATGCCTCACATATCGGGAACTCTTTACTTTTCACCTTTTTCCGGCATCCTGATCTCCTTATTTTCCCGCTACTCACTCTCTTTCTTTTCCGAATATGGTACACATTTTCATCTCTTTGTATACATATATATATTTACTATCAACTAACTCACAAGGTACTTTCCAACGCTATTCAAGCCTATCCTAATTCCCGAGCTGTGACACACTTCCTGTCTCTTTTCCGAACTAATCCACCTCGTCTTACGCGTCCTCTTAAGGTCTCCATCCATCCATATATTCTAGTTTTCCTTAGGTTACTCTTAACTGTTCATTTATCCCTTGTATCTCAATTTGTAGAACTTTTGGTTTATTTCCCAGGGGGGTCACCCATCCTGAAATTGCTCTCACCTGAGCACGCTTAACCCCGAGACTTTGGTGGAATTTGGTACCTTAACACTGATATTTTCGCGTCTACTTCCTCGTATGCCTTTTATTACCTGATCAAGGGCAAGTCGAAGTCTCACAGCTTCCGAGGCATTTTCGCAACACGTCCTTTCTTTATAATTACTATTTTGCCCTTTTTCTCTTCTCGATACTCACTTTCTGCCTGTATATGACTATTTTCTGTCTGGCGCCCAGCTTAACATAACAGAACAAATATATCCATCCAGTCTTATCTCTTTGACTTCCATATCATCCCTCGCCTCTTGTCCGCCGATACTGGGCGCTTGCGGAAATCAACGGTGAGTAGAGTATAAGGAATCTTGTTTCCTATGGCTTGGCTCTATCGCACGATCTAATGACAGAAAGAAGGTCAATAATTCCTAGATGCCCCGCAGCCTCCTGTTTATAAATGTGGCCGGCTTCACACCCATAAACAGGACTCTACCGGACACGACTTTGCAGACAACCCTTAGACCGACCTGCTCTAATACCACTTTGTCACACCCCGATCTCCCTAGGGTGTGATGGGCACCCGACCCCGTAACCGGAGCCGAGCGAACCCACTGACTCTTACTACGTACTAAATTTTTTTTTTTTTAAACCTCTAAATCAAGTACATATAATAAGACTACCAAAACATTCTTTTATTGCCTTTAAATCACATAAAATATGTAACTGTACAAACTAGTGTTATAATATAAACTGACTCCCGAAACTCACGACTCGTCCGCAAAGTCTCTAACCGTAATCGTAATCCCGGCACATGTATCGACTCGCTACACTCCCGTGCCAAATGGAGCTTGCCACTTCGCCGGAACATCTTTTACATTAACTTCGATCCGTCCGGGTGTACCGCGCGGCATGAACGCAGCCCCACGAAGAAGAGGGGTCGCACGAGCAATGTACCGAGTATGCAAGACATGAATAATAATAATATGAACAGAACGTAAGTATGAACAACAATACCATGGGATTATAGAATCGCGATGAGATAAGAGGATAGCCCGTACCTATAAGTGCCCTTGGGCGCATGCGCCGTACTTTCTTCGCTTTCTCTTACTATATATATACATATATACATAAAAAAGAATATATTATATTGCCGAGGCGTCGGCAGCCGATCCATTTAACCATAATATGCACACCCCGCGTCCGGCATCCCGCGTCCGGACGATATCGTGTGCCATACTCCAACCGATCGGTGGATATGCGTATATAACGCTCGCCCTTATCTCCATTTTCCCCGTAAATATATCGGCGTCTATAGCGCCCCGGCTCGTTCATATATATATATTCATATCACATGCATATATATATATATAGCGCTCGATTCTTTTTGTCACATGCACACACTTATATATATATATATATATACCAGCGTCTATAGCGCTCTGATTCTACTATCATATTCCATGTATATTTATCAGCGTCTATATAGCGCTCTGATTCTGTTATTATATATATACGTATGTTGGGTACACACATCAACCGGGGTCATAAAGCACACTTCCAGGTATTTAGTATCCTTAGAATAGTCATTACCTATAATAGACTTGGGATATCCAGAAATAGTTTAACATTCTCATGTTTTCATTTTTATAGCAAAGTATATCGTCTACATATCTAACGTAGACACTTTCCTCATCTTTGGCTTCATCGTTATCGCTAAAAGATCATGTTCATCACTATCACCATATCATCATAGAGCCCTAGTCGTCGTTTTAGTCATTAAGGCTTTCAATATTGTAAAACTTGGTTTTTGGAGACAAAATGAATATTTTGGAAAACACTTGTAAACTTTTAGTAAGGAAAATCATGCATTAGGGTCAAGAGTTTAGTTAAAATAGCTATTGTTTGGTAATCGAAATGATAACCAAGAACTTTCATTGACTATAGTACGAAAGTAAGCCTAATGGAACAATAAGAGGGAATTCGGGAATAGTGGGCCCACCTCGGATCAAATGAGGTGGTGTACATGCTTTACGTATAATACGCTTCATGACAATACTTTATGGGAGCTTTAGGGTAATCGGATCCTAATCATGCAAGTTCTAAGTGTTTAAGCATTTCTTTCAACTATTCATGAACATTTACTTCAATTCTACTGAATGAATAGTAACCAATTTCAATCTCGATTTCTAGGATTAGAGTAGTCCCCGAGACACGTTTTCAAGCCTATTACATCTAAGACATGCCAAAGAAGGAAGGTGAAGTCTTACATACCTTTTTCCGCTTCTTACGCTCCTCCAAATTCAAGCTCCAAGTTAGCCAAAATCTACAATTTGGTCATATTTACCAAATGTTGATTAGTGCATTTTGAATTGGATTCTTAAATAAAACTTGGCTACCGAAATTTCGGCAGCACTTCCCCTGTAAATACGCCATCCCACCAAGTTCAACTTGGCTAGTCTCAACCAACAACAATCCCGGGAATTCCACCCGGCCAAACTAACAACATCACCAACAACCATACTAACAATTTCAATCAACATATCATACTAATCTCATTGCTTTCCATACATGCAAGAACTTTATATTCAATTAACATGCGCTCTTAGTTGCAATATGAAATCCACGACAACAACAACTAAACTATCAAATAAATCAATTCATCACAGCTAGCCAATCATCCTCACTTTCGGCCACCACAACTTCAACACATATATTTTTTTTTTTTTATAAATTTCCATCCATGCCTTTACGTTACAACAACCATCAACCAAACGCTAAATAAAATCATTGGATCATTGTTCCATCAACCATGCATTTATACGGCCACAACAACAACATTTATGTTCTACACATTTTCATTTATTTCCATACATTACACCAACCAACTTACTTTATGAAATTGATTCATCACTCTTTCATATAACAACACACACATTTTCGGCCAACATGCAACAACATTCATGTTTCATGCATCTTCCTCCATTCCTATACATTACCACGCATTACAACAAAGACATAATCATGCTAAATACACTTAGTTCATCATCTCTACATATTATGCATAACACACGGCCAAACAACACTTCACACGGCTCAACTTCAACTTGATTTCTATCATGAATTTCTTCCATCTTAGCATACCACAACACATATAAACCCTTCATAACACATAAAACAAGATTAAATCTCACCTCTCTTCTTTAACTCCTCAACTTGCCTCAAATGCGAAAACGACGAAACGGGTGACTTATCTTCCGAAACAATTATGCCACGTTGTAGAGGGCCCTTGAATTAGTAGGAATACATGAAGAAACTAATTTTTGGAACAAGATTTCAAGGGGACAAAAACCATAGAGCATGGCCGAATGGCCCATGCTTTTCTTGCTCTTCTCTTTTTTTTTTTTTTTTTGTTCTTATTTCTCTTGAATGAAAATGATACCTCTCCCACATATATATATATATCCCATAAGCATGTGAGGGGCACATGCCCCTCTCTAGAAATTTCTTAAATTTCTAGGAAAAGATGACTTATTTTGTCATCTTTTTTTTTTTCCATTCTTTTCTTTTTCTTTTTCTTTTCTAGAATTCTCTTTCCTTTTCTTGAAAATTAATAAAGAAGACCAATTCCTTCTTATGTAAACTTTGACCTTTCAAAGATTTTCTTGGACTTTGTGAAATTACCATTTTGCCCCTTGCCTTCCACATTATTCCCATAATGTCACTTTGCAAATTTTCCCTTTTGCCCTTAACCTTTCTCAAAAGCATTTCCATACTAATAATAGTCATAAATAATATCCACGACAACTCGTACATTAAAATAATTTTTGAAGATGGTCTTGCCCTTAACTTTCCACGTCGACTTCGAAATTTCCAAACGTATAAAATACGGGCTATAACAATGTATATATATATATGATATGGAAATGCATGTATGATATAATGATGCTTATACGACATGGTAGTTTATATGACATGCTATATGTAACATATGTATAAAAATGTATCTAGTCAAAGGTTATATCCTCGTCTCGTGCCATTATGATTTCCCTATTATATTCATTTCACTCATGCCTTACATACTCAGTACAATCTTCGTACTGACGTCCTTTTCTTTGGACGCTGTGTTCATGCCCACAGTAGACAATGATGGTATGGATCCATAGGAGCTATCGCCAGAGCCGTTAAGCCCTCCTTTATTCCGGAGGTGCTATTTTTGAGATGTTATTTTGTGTATATATGTATATATTTTGGGCATGACGGGGTCCTGTCCCGTCCATGTGTCTAGTACTCTAGTAGAGGCTCGTAGATACGTATGTGTGGGTAGTATGGTCCCATAGACTTCATGTATATGCAGGCATATGTATTACTATTATTTTGATAGCCTAAAGGGCCTATGTTTATATCAAGAAATATGTTTTAAATGAAAATTGTTTTCTATGATTATTAATGATAAGATTTGCGAATGAAGGCAGATAAGACATAGGATGAGTGGTGCTCGGTGGTCGGCCGGTACTGCCGCGCCTAGTCGGTCGTGACAAAAGTGGTATCGAGCACTCACCCTAGGAAGTGTCTACGAGCCGTGTCTAGTAGAGTCTTGTTTATGGTGTGTTGCGCGCCACGCTAATAAACAAGAGGCTACAGGGCATTTAGGAAAAATGACCATCTTTCTTCTTATGAGATCGTGCGGTAGAGCCATGTTATAAGATTTCCCCCTCTCTAATGGTGCGTTTATGATTTCAGTAAAGTCGATGACAGGAAAAGCTACTACAGCCCAGAAGGGCAAGGCAGCGATTGATAAATGTCCGGAACAAGGACCGTCTACGAATGTGGGGGAGAGTGAACCCCAAAACAAGGCCCTATTGCGGATTCCGCGTACCCTGCCCACTTCAGAGGATCAGAGGGAAGCCCCAGTTTTAGCTCTCGCACCCCCAGTCCCTTCTTCAGACACTTCGGGCCAAGAGATGAGACAGGCCATTCTTTTACTGACTCAGTTAGTAGCCGCCCAAGCTCAGCGGCAGGATATAGACCACGATAACAGGGGTCGGAGAAAAAGAGCTAATTCTTCAAGGTTTGATCATGAGTTTAGGGGCGCTCTGAGACAAAGAATTCTCCGGCACTCGCCTTGCTCACCAACCAGAGCTCCTCCACGCTTTCCGGACCCGCAGGTGATGGATCTACCGATTCTAGACCGTCCCGAGTCTTAGAGTTTCCCCGCTCTTAGAATAGGGTGATTCAAGCCGACGAGGGCCACCCGTGCCACGATGTAGCCAATGCGGGAAGTTACATTCTGGACCGTGCCGCTTGGGGTTAGACGTTTGTTATATTTGTGCTCAGCCAGGCCACTTTATGCGCGATTGCCCATCGCTGTATGGTAAAGATAAGGTTCGGTCTACGGGAGTGGTAGCTGGCTCTTCATCATCAGTACGCCCTCCTAGGCGAAGGCCGCAGGTAGTGGCAGTTAGTGATAGAGGACAAAGAGAAGTGCCCAGCCCGGGTGGATCCCAGCATCATCCTTATGCATCAGCTGGGCGACAGAATCCCGAGTATCCCTCTGATATTGACCCAGGTATATTTTCATTAATCCCTTATGGTATGTATGCACCGATTGATTCGAGTTCCACGTTGTCGTATATTACTCCCGGTGTGATGATTGTGTAGAGGTGATAATAATTGTTAGTGACCTAAGTGATGGTTAGAATTGGGATTTACAAGTGAGTTGATTGGAGGTGTGATATATAATAAAATGTGTATGAATAGACATATATTGGAATCCTAGGCTGAGTGTGCAGGCACAACTTATAAGACAAGTCTCATTATTTATATCCTTTAATGGTAAGTAATCTTATGTTGCTGAGTTACGTATTGTGAATGTCCCGATATGTGTCTTATTAAGGCATGGGACGCGTTTTTATGGAGATATGTGCAGGTTTGGGATTGTTATGTTTACGAGAGAAACCCTACTGAAATTTTCCTTAGAATCAAAAAGAAAGAAAGAGAAGAAAGAGAGAGGGAGTTGCGGAAACCGTAGGTAGAATTGTCGTGAAAAGAAGAGAAGGCCAACAAAACGAGTGACTGAGAACGGAGTGTACAAGGGCGATATATCCTAAAGGACAAAGCGGTATTGAGTAAAGGATGGGATCCCATGTGAGAGAAATAAAGGAGTGATTATGAAAAGAGAGGTAATATGGTAAATTGAAAAAAAAAAAAAAAAAGAATATAGAGAATTGAGTACGGGCATAGAAGGAAGAGGGAATATACGACTATATGTGCTTAAGGAATGAGTTGTATTATGAGGAAAGGAAAAGCATCTCCTGCGAATACCCTCCATCAAGGCAGAACGAGTAAAGTGTAAAAGAGAATAGGTTGGGAAGAGAAATGTAGCCATGAATTACGAGCTTGCTGTGCGACAATAAGGCGATAGAGAAAGGCCATTAGCGACGACTAATACGACACGATTATGACTGGTTTGAAATTCAACATTGAGGGCAAAACGAGGGCAAAGGAGTATGAGACAATAAAAGATGGTAGCGATGCATGAGATTTAGACCCTTGAGAACAAAGAAAAGCAAGCGGTGGGTTCAAGAAAAATGCGATTGTGACGGCTACGAGTCGATTATAGGGAAAAAGAGGAATAATGTGAAATGGCGGAAAGAGGGAAAGATGATGCTATAAGTGAATTTGGGTATAGAGGAAAGGTAAGCGACAAAAGTGGCGCAACTAGATATACTACTATTGTGAACACATCCATGGGACGAGGGTTGTTAATTGGAGTGAATCTAAACATCGACTTATAATGACCAGACGAGCTAAGGGAAATACATCCTTGTTCGGACTGCTACGTCGGTTGTGGTACTGGATTACGAAACTATAGGGCGAGTATGTTGAGATTCCACGCATGAATTATCGTAGTTATGGATTATGGGAAATGACCTGGATAAGATGTAGTACAGTAAGGGGTATGTAAATATGAAATTAAAGATTTGAAAGGCGAGACGACGGATTTAAAACGGTACAGGTAAAACCCCTAAGGGGGAAGCGAGTAAAGAGAACACGAGTATGGAGATTAAACGATAGATCCGAAGAGGCGATAGATAGATATAATGGATGACGACAATAACGATGCCAAAGATACCCATGACCTCATATGTGTATGCACCTATGTACAACACTGAACCCTCGTGGTCAGGTATGCTAAGTAAGTGCTTCGTATATGATACGAACGCAAGTACAAAAAAATGATATGGATATAGAAATGCTATGAAAGTGAATATGTAGATGAATGCGAGTATGAATGAAAATGCGGCTACGAACACGAATATGAATACGGATATGGATGCATGTATATGTATGGGAGTATGTACACGAATCGCTCAAGAACGATTATGTAACTTGCTAGTACTTATGCGTCGCCAACGAAGGGCGTTAGGAGATTTAGCAAGAAGGGGAAGATAAGTCCCCGGTATATTGGACCTTATGGGATCGTGCACAAAGTAGGCCAAGTGACTTACGAATTAGAGTTACCCCCCTAGCTTGGAGTTAGTCCATCCAGTTTTCATGCCTCGATGCTTCGTACAAGTGTAGGAGATTTTGCTAGGATAGTCCCTGTAAGTGATGTTCAAGTGACTGAAAAGTTAGCTTATGATGGAAAACGTATTAAGTAGGCAAGTATAGAGGCTTAAAACAAAGAAGTAACCTCAGTTAAAGATTGTGTGAAGAAATGATAATCGAGAAGAGATGACATGGGAAGCGGAAGAAATCATGAGATCCAAATGCCCGCGTTAATTTTAACCTCCGGAAGGAGTTATGATGATGCAGCGAGATTTTTAGGTATGTATGCTTTTCTTTTATGTAAATGGGTCGTGTGTGGCCAACTTATGATGTTATCGTGTTGTAGCCCTGTGAGGCATGTTTATTATGGGTTGCTGTGACAGGATGGTAGTGCCACATTACAGAGGAAACTGCGCGAAATTTTCGTAGGATTCCCGGTGTTTAACATTCGAGGACGAATGTTTTTAAGGGGGGAAGAATGGTACACCTCGAAAAAATTTTCATTGATGCACAGTGAACAGGCTAATGAAGAGCATAAAGTATACGAGGTTTCGATGAGTAAGTAATGGCTTTTGACAACCTTAAATAAGATTTGAAAGACATTCGAGTTAAGGAAGGAAGGTTGTTAAGAAAAGCGGATTATAAGTTGAGTGTGTTGGGCAAATTACGAGTATTGAACTAATGATGTCTTAAGGATGTCTTGGAGAAGAGTTATGACATTCCGTAGATTGCTAATGAAGTGATAAACAAGTGCTAAGAAGGTTCCATAAGGTTTGGAGATCAAACGAAGCGACGGGAACAACTTTGGTGAAGCAGTGATTTCCACGACCACTTCCACGGCCCATATAATATTCCACGGACCGTGGATGGGTCCGTGGAACTCCCAGCAGAGAGGGAAGCCGACTGGTCGTGAACCACGACCAGTTTCACGGACAACATCATGTTCCACGGACCGTGGAACAAATCTGGAACTCCCGACGGGCTGAAGTGTTCCAAGTTTATAAATGTGATCCCACTTCATTTTATTCATTTCCACCAACGTCTTCAACCTCTCAAACCCTCTAGAACCTTCCACACATTTCATCCACAAGAAAAACCAAGGAAAAACAAGGATCAACAACAAGAATTTAGGTGAATCAAGTGAAGGAAACCTCATTGAAGTCATCTAAACCAAGAAATCCAAGAAAGGGTGAAATAGGGTTTTGAAGAAAGAGGTGTATTACCACCCAAGGCTTGTTCCTCCATCATCTAAGGTATGTTTTATGGTATTCTCATGATGTCTAAGGTATTATTAAGTTGAAACACGTGAATTACAAAGGATATGTGAAATGGGTCATAAATGTGACACTAGTGTCATTGTTGAATTGAGGTTGGAATGAATTATGAAAATGGATACGTTAGGATTATAAATACGTTATGAATGACATTTAGAACATGAAATAGGTGTTGTTTGTGAAAGAACCCGAAAGTGAATTTTGGTCATGAATATGGAGGATTGAGAATGAAATTTCTAAATATGGATAACACGGATGGATTATGCTTCTCGTTATGATATTGTAATCGTTGGTATGAATGTTGAGGGTTGATATAGAATACGGCGAAAGTAGTATAAACAAAGGAAACGCCGCCCAATTTTCTATAGCTTTAGCAAGTACATTCTCATGATTGTCCAACTAATGTTGATACGAATACTCTTGAAGGTAAAGACGCGAGCATTTAAAGAAGAACGAGCAAGTAACCGAATAGTAAATGACAAAGGTATGTAAGGCTCGACCTTTCTGTCTAAGGCATGATTCTATGGTATGAACCCTCCTACCCTTCTATGATCTTTATACACATATGTAGGTATATGTGTGAATCTACATTATAAAGAGCTCACATGAGATGAAGTAAGAAGTAGGATATGAATGTGATGATGAACCGAGTCTAGAGATCCTAAAGTTACGATGCAAGATTTCTATAAAGTTAATGGCCTTCATATGACTCCTTGCTATCAATCCTTTTTGATAAACCAATCTTATGATGATATCTCTTTCCTTCCAAGGCATGACTTTTCTCCGTCTCCACGAATCTCCTAAATTTCGAAGAACTAAGAGCCTACGTTCATAAGTAGCCACCCGAGAGAAAGATAAGAGATATACATTATGAGTATGATGGTAATGACAATGAGCCTACGATTATAAGGAGCTATACATGTGTAAGATAGAGAAGAGAGATAAGGCACGGCACGATAATTGACGAGGATAAGTTAAATCTAAAGAGTCCTAGAGTGAGAAATGACGCCCATGAAGTCAACGATTCTAAGTATGATTCCATTGATGCTTTTCTTGTGAACACTCACCTTAAATGCTAGTCCCTTCAAGGTGAGATATGATGATCCGATTACTCCATAACGTAATCGGGGTTCCACGACCTTACGTCACCCCGACATGACTATAGATGCTTATGAGTTCCCATATATGATATGATGATATATGCATGTATATGTGTATGTAATGACACTAAATCGTGATAGAGCCATGATATGCTTATAAAACAACTAATAATTGCAAATCTATAATATGTATGATGATGTTAGCCTACAATGTACCCATGAGATGTATGGTAACGATAAGTATATGTTATGTATGATGAAAAATGCATGATATGTATGATGATGAGACTACACCGCGCCGAGAGGGCCGGACATGACCACCACTAGTGGGCTGCACATGAGGGTTGTTGCTATGATTCCACCGCGCCTGACAGGCCGGACATGTCACCACCAGTGGGCTGCATGCGACCACACCGTACCAAGAAGAGGGCGGACATGTCACCACCGTGGGTCGCATACGATGGGTACCCGGACGTGAAATGATGATGGTGATGTGTGTATGGTATGATAATGTATGTATGATATGGTAATGCATGTATGCTATGACGATGTATATATATATATGATATGGAAATGCATGTACGATATAATGATGCTTATACGACATGGTAGTTTATATGACATGCTATATGTAACATATGTATAAAAATGTATCTAGTCAAAGGTTATATCCTCGTCTCGTGCCATTATGATTTCCCTATTATATTCATTTCACTCATGCCTTACATACTCGACAATATTCGTACCGACGTCCTTTTTTCTTGACGTTGTGTTCATGCCCACAGTGTAGACAGCGAGACGGTATGGATCCATGTGAGCTATCGAGTTGCGTGAAGCCCTCCTTTATTCGGAGGTGCTATTTTTGAGATGTTATTTTGTATATATATGTATATATTTTGGGCATGACGGGGTCCCGTCCCGTCCATGTGTCTAGTACTCTAGTAGAGGCTCGTAGATACGTATGTGTGGGTAGTATGGTCCCATAGACTTCATGTATATGCAGGCATATGTATTACTATTATTTTGATAGCCTAAAGGGCCTATGTTTATATCAGTAAATATGTTTTAAATGAAAATTGTTTTCTATGATTATTAATGATAAGATTTGCGAATGAAGGCAGGATAAGACATAGGATGAGTGGTGCTCGGTGGTCAGCCTCGGGTACCAGTCGCGGCCCTAGTCGGGTCGTGACATTAAGGACAAATTAAGAGTCTGAGGAGTGGGCAGAAACTTTAAAGGTCGCGCAGAACGGGGCGAATTAGACCGATAAAGAGGAAAAAAAAAAGTACATCACAGCTCTAGAATTAGGGTGAGTTGGAATAGTGTTTGAAGATACCCTGTAAGCAAGATAGCAGAGAATATATGTGTACATAGGTATGCATAAGATATCCTGTACATGGCTAGATCAAGGGACATGTGTATTCCGGTGACCAACGTGGCGGTATATGGAAGACATTAATTGGACAAGGTAACGAAGTTCAAGTGAGAAGAAAGATATAAATGGCACGAGTGTTATAAGGCAAGTTGGTGCCGTTTTCATCACAGGTTAAACTCGGAAAGTCCTAACACAATGATAATTGAGAAAGAAAGAAAGTGGGTAAACGAACGGCAACGGGAACCAAAATGTCGGAATAAAAGTGTCGCCTAATTAAGATCGGAAATACGGATATAGGGCGGAGTATAATCAGGAAATGGCATAAGTACACCCCTAAAGGGGGGAAGCAAGGGAGAGAGATGTAAGTGTAAGACGAAGACAATCAACACTACAATGTCCTGGATACGGATGCTTGGGCTGTAGGTAAAGTTCTTTGCGGAGACAAGTTGGTAAGATCTAAAGCCAAAGAAAAGGGGTAGAAATCGGGACGGCACCTGGGACGGTGCTAAGAATTAATCGCAGAGGTCTTAAATGATACGACCTTAGGAGGTGGATGCTTAAGAAGGGGAGAAACTACGACGAGGGAAAGGAGTATGACTAGGTAGACTACCAGCGGATGTTAGTACGGAAGGGATATGTGAAGTAGTATGAACCAGGAGAAGGATGGATCGTGGTTAAGAGTGAACATGCCTTATACAAGTCGTACAAGAAAGGCTATGTTACTTATGAGTATTGTATGCTAGGGTTAAGACCAAGTGAATACTTAGTGAGAAAGTTTGGATTTAGTAATAGCAACATGGTTACGAGAATTTTGGGTACATTAAGGAAGGGTGTTAGGATGGTTTGAGATAAGTTACCGAGATGGAACCAGTACTGAGAACGAACAGGACATGGTTATGGTAGGACCAAAGATGTATTTCGATTCCGGTGGTAGGAGAAGAGAGGCAAAGAGAAAGTGACACATAAGGATTAGTGAAGCTACGTCGAGGCGGTGCTTACAATAATTTGACCACCTTCGTATATTCGGGTAAAGATTGCAACATCACGTGTGACGGGAAAGTTGAGGGCAAGATCTGAGCAAAGGAACGATAGAGGAGTTCGGATTAAAGATAAGGTAATGACATGAGACAATGTACTGAAAATGTTGCAAGATGAAAAAAAAAAAAGATTGTAAGACGATTTAAGCAAAGTGATCAGAACTAGTTGGTCACTAAAAAGAGGGTGAGTTTATATGCCGAATTCTTTTAGACTTATACCAGCTGATGACAGTTAAAGCCGGGAGCGGCTAGGGAAGGTTATTATATGAGGGGACTTCATTACTACTTGACAACCGACTCCAAAGACAGAGACTAAGAGCAAAAGGGTAAAGTGACAATTAAAGTCTTTCAAAGGAATCGAGAAAAAGTTGAACCCGAGATATATTAGGCTTTGCTACATGTTACATAAGGAAAAGTTGCGTAAAAAGACGTAACTTCCGTTAAGGCACCGTGGTGGAATGATAATAGGAAGGAGGTAACTTGTGAACCTGAGGAGGAGATGAAAGAGAAATATGATTGGCAGATGAGATTGCATGCTATGGTAGTAAAGGAAACTCGAGATCCTTGAGACCTTCATGTGATTAGTTGAACATTCGAGGACGAATGTTCTAAAGGGGGAAGGATGTTATATCCCGTAGTTTGTACGTCGGGATATTCCGAGCTAAGTGTGGAAAGTTGAAGACATGACTAGTTCGGGATACGAGGTTGAGACTTTTGACCTCCGATTTTATTTTAATGCACAAGTTGCTTATGAATTTTATTGGTATGGAATATTAAAGGAAAATTAAAGGGCTAGAAGTTGAAATAAAATTTCATGAAAAGGCCAAAGTGGCCGTGTGTTAAGGTGGGACCCACATGTCGGGATTTTATAAAGGACATATGAAGAGATATATGGGTGGTACATGTGAAGTTGAGCAAGTCCTAAGAAGGACCCATAAGCTAAAAATGAGTGTAAGCCCTCCAAAAGGGCGATTTAAGAAAACGTCTTCGGGTGATGCGATTCGAGGGGGCCAAAACGATATTATGAGTTTTGAATTCGGGAAAACTTCCAAATTAAAGTTGTAGATAATTGAAATAGCTTTCCAACCATAGGTTGTAGGTTCACGTGCGACATCGGGATAAGAAGATATGGATGTTTAAAAGGCGAAGGTCGGCTGTGCCCAACCCGAGCCCAACCGGGTCGCCCATTACCCACACCTTTTTAAATGAAATATCAGCCTTTTCTCCTCATTTTTCACACCAAAACACCCGAGAAAATTCTGGAGAAAAAGAGAGAGGAGATCCTAGAGAAAAACTAATTTTGACCAAAATTCGCGCCCGAATTCGAAGCCCATGAAGAGAAAAGTGTCGTACGTCGCGTTGCCTTCAATTTGAGCTAAAAATCAACCAAGAAGAAGAGGGTGGACGTGGTGGCTGCATACTTAAGGTAAGATTAAGGTTCCTTTTCATTGTTAACAAGTTTATTCAGAGTTTTAACGGTTTAGAACGGAGGGAATAGTGTGTAGAAATGGATGAAATTCATGAAACTTTGTATGTTGATGTTGAGCGGTGAGTATGGGATGTTTTGTGACAAGGAATGAACTAAATTTTATTTAGTATTTTTGGTTGTTGTGTTGTGGATTCTATGATGTAAATAAAGGTTTAATGAATTAAGTTGAAGAGTAAAATCGCTAGCAGGTGCGTTGATGTTAGCTTGAGGCATGCGGTTGAACTGTGATGTTATGGAATGTCGTCGAATTATGTAGAAAGGAGTTACTAATGTTATAATGCGTTTCGAATTGATTAGTGATGTTGTTAATATGGTTGTTGGCATTGTTGAATATTTGGCCGAGTTGAATTCTCTAGATGCTGAATTTACAGGAAATGCTGCCCGAATTTCCGTAAATAAAGCGATAGATCGGAATTGAATTTTAAGTGCTTATGGCTAATGTTTTGGTACTTAATGACCATATTGTAGATTTTGAGAAGCCGAGACTTGAGTTCGCATTAGCTTAGGAAGCGGATCAGGTATGTGAAGCTTATCCCTTCTTTCTTTGGCATGTTCAGTGGTATAGGCTATGACACGAGCCTCGGGTAACTCCACTCTCATGATCCGAGCATGATTATGATTCTTATTCGTCTCTTAATAATGGTATTCTTAGTGTACTAGAACTATGGTTTTTATGTCATTTGTGTGATTGGATTTAAAGGTTGCATAAAGATTTTGTTAAGTAAAAGATCCTATGTCTAAAAATGTCCGTAACTTTCATAAACGAACCGGATTTCTTTGATATCTTTACTTAAGTAACCTATAACGTATAATGATCTTAATTTTTACATAGGGTCGGGCGGATCGGTTTGATACATATCCGTGGTCCCCGAGATCTTCATCATAGTCCTAACGACCTCGTTTTTGAAAGAACTTAACACGATTTCCCGTTTTGACTCTCGACGTATTTACTTACTTATCCATTGAGTCCGTGATGATGATTTATGTGCATATGGATTTCTGTTTACTTTCTGCTCGTGCGAAGCCGTTGCTACTTCTTTCCCGCGTCCCGGGCTGTAGGCGTGTATTCGAATTCCCTTTGCATTGTTCACCGCGTCCCTCACTAGAGGGCCGGGGCCGGATTATATCTTGCGTCGCTCACAGAGGCCGGGGCACGTTATATGATAGATGATGATGTGATGATATGGGGATGGCGACCGTGATGGCATATGATGATTCCATTCACCGAGTCCCTCACTAGAGGCCGGGTACGGTATATATATATATATATATATATATATATATATATATATATATATATATGATGACATGATGCATGATACATCATGTAAATAGTATTTTACCGCGTCCCTCTCTGTGAGGGCTATGGGCACGATATGTATCATGCATGGTGATTTACTTTACCGAGTCCCTCACTAGAGGGAACCGGACACGCCATATGATGTTTATACTATGATTATATGACATTGACATGCATGATATATGTTTTCAAAGGCAAGTCTTATGATTTTCCATATTCTTTACTTCGGTATGATCCCGCTTAGTCGTATTCCATGCTTTACATACTCAAGACATATTCCGTACTCGAAGCCCCCCTTTCTGGGGTCGCGTTCCATGCCACGCGTGTACACGGATGAGTAGAAGATGTGGGAAGATGTTCGAGTGGATTAGCGAGCTCCGTTTCCTCCGGAGTGTTGCCGAGTCGATAGCTTTTGTTATGATATCCCGAGTCATGTTAGAGACTTTGCAGATGTTGTCATGTGTATAAGATGCTCATTTGCAAGCGGCCATGTAAGCCGATGTATTTTGCTTTGTGTTACAAGTTTCGTATGTTCTGATTTTATTTGATTGGAGAAAGATGGAAAGCATATTGTTCTTCGAAAAGCTTTCAATATACATTTGTCATGATTTGAGGGCCCCGCAGAGTACGAGTATTACGAGAGCCGGGCCGGGTTCGCTGCGGCCCGTAAGGGCCGCGGTGCCCATCACGCCCTATCGAAAATTAGGGTGTGACAAATTGGTATCGAGCTGTTGTCCTAGTTGTCTCCGCAAAGTCGTGTCCCGGTAGAGTCGTGTTTATGGGTGTGAAGCCGCGCCACATTTATAAACGAGGAGGCTACGGGCATCTAGAGGTGGTTACTCCCTTCCCATCTTAGATAGGTGCCATAGAGCCAAGTCGTAGGAAATGAGATTCATACTAACTTTTGATTACAGCAAAAGAATGGTATTGACAGAAGAAAGCGACTAGTGATATTGAAGTTACAAGGCATGTAGGTAAGTAAAGGTATGAAAGATATATGTCGGGTAAGATATTGAATGATTGAAGTACAAGTTAAGAACTAAAAGGGAAAGTAAACAAGAAAGTGTAACGAGTGTCGTTGAGCTGGGCATACAAGGTATGTTCATTATTTTCTGCATCGTTGTTGATGATAATGGGAGCCTGTGTGGGCGTGATATGATATGATATGTATATATATGCTGGGCCCCGTGAGCATCAATTGGTATTCACAGTAATGCAGGTTTTGAGATGGTAACAATTACAGAGGAAACTCTGCCGGAATTTTTCCAGAAATAAAGAGAGAATGAGATATAGGTTTGTAAAATGTCTTGGAAAGTAGTGCCAATAGTAATGATAAAATTTGACTAAGCTACGAGCACGGCCGACCTCGAGAAAGAGTAGTTAACGAATTGAATCGATAGTAATAATTAGAAGGACGATATCGATATGGTAAAAAAAGAAATTGGAAAGGCTTGTAGATACTAAGAGACGATTCAGAAAAGGCTAACAAACCTTGGTGGAATGTTATTTAAAGTACGGAACCGAATGATAAGCCGGGATGAAAAATATGACGAGCTTATGAAAAAAGGGGTAATAAGTAAGACAAGAATACGAGGAAAAGAATCGTGATGGATATGGATGTATTGATAAGACGGCTTTAGGAAATATCAAAGATAAAGTTGATCGGAAGAAGGTAAAGGGTTAAAGAAGGGTTATATTACCGAATTGATTACGAATAAGACATAATGTGAACATAATAAGGATTGTTGTGAAAATAAGTAAAGCCTAGCAAGAAATGGCCAAAGCCATGATACGGACCCGTGTAGCTAGAATATAAAGGCAAGTGTGAAACGGAAAATAAGCTATAGAATGAATAAGGAAGACTTATCAAGTCTGTAGGGGAAGTTTGGAATGAGGGTTATTATAACGACGGAAATGATAGCGAGTGTAAGGAAAGAAAAGGTAATCGGAAGAAGGAAATAAGAAGAAACAGGGCAACAATGGTAGTAATAGATCGGACATGTGTAGCTAAGGACACGAATACTATAAGTGATGGGATCATGAAGACTCAAGAGTAGAAAAAGGGAGGAACGAGGTAAACGAGAGCAGAAATCTAAAGGTCGATAACCAAGTATTTATAAGGCGACGATCAAAGTGAGTTCATCGCCATCGGGGATCCGAAAGTTCAGACGAAAAAGCAACACCCTCCACAGCGAAAAGCGACACGAGGACTAAAGGAGGGCTAAAATAGTAATTGTGTTATGAGAGCGTGCTGAAATCGTAGAGGCTTCAACTTACTCCGCATTATGTACGAAGGTCGTGCTACGAAGTGGACGCGATCATATCAAAGATACATCGTATTTCTCTCGGAGTTCTAAAAGCAGCGTGTC
The DNA here is from genome assembly GCF_029784015.1 of Lycium ferocissimum. Classification (NCBI taxonomy): domain Eukaryota; kingdom Viridiplantae; phylum Streptophyta; class Magnoliopsida; order Solanales; family Solanaceae; genus Lycium; species Lycium ferocissimum. The sequence goes on along the minus strand of NW_026727912.1, from coordinate 25,191 downwards.
GTGAGTGAGACAATTTCTGGGTGACTTCGGGAAGTTTTCTTCTCGAAAGTCTTACAAATCTCGTACGTAAGAAGCAATGGTAGTTAGAGAATCTAAGGAGAATTAAAGTCCTAGAAATACAGAACCTTAGCATGTCACAGAATTTTATGATTAGACCGGTGAAAAGAAAGGAAGTGCATCACAGCTTTAGAATTAGGTGAGTTTGAGTAGCGGTGGGAATATTCTTGTAAATGAGAAGAAAATCATGTATATATATATGTTGTTCTGATATCCCGCATATTAAATTAAAGGATATATGTATTCGTGCTAATCAACGTGGCGGTATAAGGGAAGGCATTAATCGGACAGTAACGGTTCAAGTGAAAAGAAAATAAATGGCCTAAATGTTACAAGGCAAGCTAATGTTGTTTTCACTGGCAGTGTTGCTTGAAGAGTTCTAATAATGGCGATATTTGGAAAAGAAAGAAAGTGAGTAGATGAATGGCAGGAATAAAATGTCGCAATAAAACACAATTTAATCGGACGTGAAATACGGATACAGGGGGCAAGTTTAATTGATAATGGTATAAGTACACTTAAAGGGGGAAGGATAGAGATGCAAGTAAGATGGAGATAATCAACACTACAATGTATTTGATACGGCACGGCTGGGCGTGATTCCTTGCCGAGACAGCTTAGTAAGGTCCAAGAGCCGCAGTGTGTATGTGATGGTAATTGCATAGCCCGAGAATCTAATTGTAGAGATCTCGAATGATATAACATTTGGAAAGTAGCTTTAAAGGAGAATACGACAAGAGGACGAGCAATAGTAATCCTTACAGAGGCACGGAAAATCCGTCGGATTAAAGGCTAAGACGTTGTATGCGTAGCTGTTCGCTAATGATACTGGCGACCTATAGAAAAGGCGAAAGATAGCAAACCTCCTATAGTAGGAAGTGAGAAAAGGAAGGAAAGGAGTATGACAAGAGGTGACTACTGGAATAATGTTGGCACGGAGGATATGTGAAAGAAGATGAACTGTGAGAAGGAAAGATCGTGACTAGTATCAATATACTTTACGCAAAATGTGATAAGGGTAGCTATACTTGCGGATATTTATATGCTAAGGATGAGACTAAGCGAATATTTAATGAGAAAAGTTTGGATTCAGTATTGCGGTTACGGTAGATTTGGGCATCGAGGAAAGATGTAAAATGGTTTAAATTTAATCATCGAAATGGGATTAGTACTTAAACAGACATACATGGCTGAAATTAAAGGTCTATTCCGATACCGGGTCGTAAGATAAGAGAAGCGAAGACAAAGTAAAACATATGATTAGCGAAGTCATGCTAAGGTATTTCCGGATTAATTTGAGCAACTTTTTTGCATATTCGCGTAAGAGGCAACCTAACGCTGCGGGTCGAAAGTCGAGAGCAAGATCCGAGTGACAATGGAAGGCTCTGAGTCAAAGACAAGAGACGACACAAGATAATGTGCCTAGAATGTTACAAGTTGAGTAAAGGAGTTACAAGTTGAGTAAAGGGAATTGAAATAGAAAAGCGAACTCCAACATATATCGGACCTTATTACACTATTCGTATGCAAGGAGATGAAAAAGAAATATGATTGGTGAAGAGATTGCTAAAGGCTATGGCACAAGGAAACCCCCCGAGATTCTCAAAAAGACCTTATGTGATTAGCTGGACATTCGAGGACGAATGTTCCAGCGGGGGAAGGATGTTATATCCCGTATTTCAGACACATTGAGCTAACCGTGATAAGTTAAGGACAAGACTAGCTGGATACCAAAGCTGATACTTTTGACCTCCGATTTTATTTTAATGCACAAGCTGCTTGCAGAATTTATTGGTATGGAATATTAAGGAAAAATTAGGGCCAGAAGTTGAAATAAAATTTTCATGAAAAGGCCAAAAAGGCCGTGTGTTAAGGTGCGACCCACATGTCGATTTTATAAAGGACATATGAAGAGATATATGGGTGGTACATGTGAATTTGGAATGAAGGCCTGAAGGACCCATGTTTCAAAAATGGAGTGTAAGCCCCTCCAAAAGGGCGATTTAAGAAAACGTCTTTCGCGATCTCGACTTCGAGGCCAAACGGTTTTATGAGTTTGTACCTGGGAAAACTCCCCCAGAGTGAAAAGTTGTAGATAATTGAAATATCTTTCCAACCATAGGTCGTGGGTTCACAGGCGACATCAGATAAGGATATATGAACGTTTTAAGAAAGAAAGGTCATGGGCCAGGCTCAACTCGAGCCCAACTGGTCAGCTCCATTACCCACACCTTTTAAATGAAATATCAGCCTTTTCTCCTCATTTTCTCTCCGAATTTTTTGGTTGTTTTGGGATGAAAAATGAGGAGAAAAGGCTGATATTTCATTTAAAAAGGTGTGGGTAATGGCCCTGGACCCGGTTGGGCCTTGTTGGGCCTGGCCCATCGACCTTTCTTTCTTAAAAACGTTCATATATCCTTATCCCGATGTCGCCGTGAACCCACGACCTATGGTTGGAAAGATATTTCAATTATCTACAACTTTCACTCTGGGAGTTTTCCCAAATTACAAACTCATAAAACCGTTTTGGCCCCTCGAAGTCAGATCACCCGAAGACGTTTTCTTAAATCGCCCTTTTGGAGGGCTTACACTCATTTTTAGCTTATGGGTCCTTCTTAGGCCTTGTTCAAATTCACATGTACCACCCATATATCTCTTCATATGTCCTTTATAAAATCCTGACATGTGGGTCGCACCTTAACACACGGCCACTTTGGCCTTTTCATGAAATTTTTATTTCAACTTCTAGCCCCTAATTTTCCTTAATATTCCATACCAATAAAATTCATAAGCAACTTGTGCATTAAAATAAAATCGGAGGTCAAAAGTATCAACCCGTATCCCGAACTAGTCTTGTCCTTAACTTATCACTATAGTCGCATTATCCCAACGTACAAAAATACGGATATAACATCCTTCCCCTTTAGAACATTCGTCCTCGAATGTTCAACTAATCACATAAGGTCTTTTGAGAATCTCGGGGGTTTCCTTTATTACCATAGCACGCAATCTCTTCTACCAATCATATTTCTTTTTCATCTCCCCTTACCTTACGAATAGTGTAATAAGGTCCAATATATGTTGGGTTAAACTTTTCCTTCTTGTAATTCCCTTTACTCAACTTGTAACTCCCTTTACTCAACTTGTAACATTCTAGGCACATTATCTTGTGTCGTCTCTTAATCTTTGACTCAAACCCTTCCATTGTCCCTTTGCTCAGATCTTGCTCTCAACTTTCCAGCCACACATTAGGTTGCACTCACGCACTAATATGCATGAAGTTTTACTTTGTCTTCATCTTAATTAGTAGACCTTTGGTTCAACCATAGCCATGTCCTGTTTGTCCTAAGTACTAATCCCATTTCGCTAAACCATTTTTACATCTTTCCTCAATGCACCCAAAAAATTTTACTCTTTGTCCAAACTTCTTCATTAAATATTCGCTTTTGGTCTCATCTTTAGCATATAAATATCCATAGGTAACATAGCTACCCTTGTACATCTAAAGTATATTCAATCTTAGACCTTGGTTCAACCATAGTACCATGTAGTCTATCTTGTCATACTCCTTTCCCCTTCCTTTTCTCACTTCCTACTATAGGAGGTTTGTTATCTTTCCGTCCTTATAGGTCGCATCATTAAATAACAACTCTATTGCCCACATCTTACCTTTAACCAAATAGTGGTTACCTTTCATAAAGGCTCTTTACTTGTTATCGTCCTTATTCTAACTTCCACTTTCCAATGTTATATCATTCGAGATCTCTACATGTAATCCATCCTAGCTTCTACCCCTTTTGTACCTTACTAACTTGCCCATGAATCTTACTCAGCACCCGTATCAAATACATTGGTAAAGCGATTGTCTCCATCTTGCACTTGCATCTCTCGCATCCGCTTCCCCCCTTGGGCGGTGTACTTATACCATTATCCAATTAAACTTGCCCTATGTCCGTATTTCCACGCCCAATTAGGCGGCACTTTTATTCCGACATTTTGATTCCCTTGCCATTCATCTACTCACTTTCTTTCTTTTCCAAATATCATCGTATTAGAACTCTTCAAGCTTAACCTGCAGTGAAAACAACATCAGCTTGCCTTGTAACATTTGGGCCATTTATTTTTCTTTTCACTTGAACTTCGTTACTCTGTCCGATTAATGCCTTCCCTATACCGCCACGTTGATTGCCGGAATACATATATCCACTGGTATGGCCATGTACGGGATATCACAGACACACCTCTATATATACATGGTTACTAGTTTCTCATTTACAAAATATTCCCACACGCTACTCAAACTCACCCTAATTCTAAAACTGTGATGCACTTCCTTTCTTTTCACCGGTCTAATCCGCCCCGTTCTACGCGACCTCTTAAGGTTTCTGCCCACTCCGCAGACTTTAATTCTCCTTAGATTACTCTAGCTTCTCATTTGCTTCTTACGTCTGAATTTGTAAGACTTTCAGAAAACTTCCCAGGGGGTCACCCATCCTGAAATTGCTCTCACTCCAGCACGCTTAACTTTAGAACTCCGAAGAAATACGATGCTTTAATGCCGATATGATCGCGTCCACTTCATCACACGACCTTCAAGACATAATCTCGGAGTAAGTCAAGCCTCGGCGCATTTCAACACGCTCTCATAACACAATTACTATTTTAGCCCTCCTTTGTCCTCGCATTCGCTTTTCGCCCGTGGAGGTGATTGCTTTTCAACTTTCTTCATCCCCGATGGCGATGAACTCACTTTGATCGTCCTTACTTATAAATACTTGGTTATCGGCCTTTAGATTTCTCGCTCTCTCATTTTACCTCGTTCCTCCCCTTTCTATAACCGAGTCTTTCTTCGCTCCCATCACTTATAGTATTCGTGTCCTTAGCTACACATGTCCCGATCTATTACTACGTCGTTGCCTCGCTTTCTTCTTATTTCCTTCTTCCAGTTTCCTTTTCTTTTCTTACATTCGCTATCATTTCCGTCATTATATGACCCTTATTCCAAACTTCCCCTACAGATCTTGATAAGCCTTCCTTATTCATTCTATAGCTTGTTTTTCCGTTTCACACTTGCCTTTATATTCTAGCTACATAGATCACATCAATGCCGTTGGCCACTTTCTTGCTAGGCTTTACTTATTTTCACAACAATCCTCGTTATACTTACATTATATCTCATTCGTGATCAATCCTATATGATAATACTTCTTAACCCTCTTCCCTTTCTGATCAACTTTATCTTTGATATTTCCTAAACTGTCTTATCAATACGTTCATATCCATCACGATTCTTTTCCTCCGTACCCTTGTCTTACTCATACTATTACCCCCTTTTTTTCATAAGCTCGTCATATTTTTTTTTCCTGCTCATCGGTTCAGTCGGTACCTGAATATAACTCTCTAGCAAGGTTTGTTAGCCTTTTCTAAATCGTCTCTTAGTATCACAAGCCCTTTCCAATTTCTTTTTTTACCACATCGATATCGTCCTCTAATTATTATTACCATCGATTCAAACAGCTTAACTTATTTCTCAAGGTCAGCCGTACTTGCAACTTAGTCAAATCTTATCATTACTATTAGTACGACCTTTCAAGTAGTATTACAAACCTATATCTCATTCTTTCTTTATTTCTGGGAAAATTCCGGCAGAAGTTTCCCATACTTCTTACTATCTCAAACCTCGTACATGCAGGAAATACCAACAATGCCTCACAAAGTGGCCAACACATATATACATATCATATCATATCACAGCCTTTCACAGGCTCCCAATATCAACAACAAGACGAAAATAATGAACATACCTTGTATGCCCAACTCAATTCAATCGGCACCCGCTTACACTTTCTTGTTTACTTTCCCCTTTTAACCTTCAACTTGTATTTCAATCATACTTCCATATCTTACCCAACATATATCTTTCATACTTTTGCTTACCTACGTGCCTTTGTAACTTCCAATATCACTAGTCGCTTTCCGTCAATGCCATTCTTTTGCCGTAATCAAAGGTTAGTGCAAGAAATCTCATTTCCTATGACTTGGCTCTATGGTACGATCTAAGATGGGAAAGGGGAGTAACCACTCCAGATGCCCCGTAGCTCTCCTCGTTTATAAATGTGCGCGCTTCACACCATAAACACGACTCTACCGGGACACGACTTTGCAGACAACCCCTAGGACGAACCGCTCTGATACCAATTTGTCACACCCTAATTTCTGTTAGGGCGTGATGGGCACCCGACCCTTATTTAGGGCCGAGCGAACCCGCTGACTCTCGTAATACTCGTACTCATGCTGGGCCCTCAAATCATGACATAAATGTATATTGAAAGCTTTTCGAAGAACAATATGCTTTCCATCTTTACCAAATCAAATAAAATCTGTAACATACGAAACTTGTAACACAAAGCAAAATAATACATCGGCTTACATGGACGCTTACAAAACTGACATCTTATACACATGACACTGTCTGCAAAGTCTCTAACATGACTCCAGATACCATAGCACAAGCGCTCTGACTCGGCAACACTCCGGGAGGAAATGGAGCTCGCCAATCCAACTGGAACATCTTCTACTAACATCTTCTACCTATCCGGTGTACCCGCATGGCATGAAACGCACTCGAAGAAAGGGGGTCGATTTTAATATGTACCGAGTATGTAAAGCATGGAATACGCAGAGCTGGGATCATACCGAAGTAAAGAATATGGAAAATCATAAGACTTGCCTTTGAAAACATATATCATGCATGTCAATGTCATATAATCATAGTATAAACATATAGCGTGTCCCGCCCTCTAGTGAGGGACTCGGTAAGTAAAATCATCATATGCATGAACATATATCGTCCCCGCCAGAGGACGCGGTAAGTAAAATCACGATGTACATACGCATCATGTCATCATGTCATCATATATATATATGTACCGTACCCGGCCCTCTAGTGAGGGACCTTGAACGGAATCATCATATGCCATCCCGCGCCATCCCCATATCATCACATCATCATCATATCATATAACGTGCCCCGCCCCCCAGCCGAGGGACGCGGTAAATATAACGTGCCCCGCCCCTCTAGTGAGGGACGCGGTGAACAATGCAGCTGGAATTGCACGAATACCGCCCGGCCCGGACGCAAGGAAGGAAGTAGCAACAGCCGCACGAGCGCAGTAGTGAGAACACATGCACATAAATCATCATCGTCGACCAATGGATAAGTAAGTAGCCGACGCTCGAGAGTCAAAACGGAAATCATGTTAAGTTCTTTCAAAAACAGAGTTGTTAGGACTATATAAGGGGAGATCTCGGGGACCACGGATATGTATCGAACCGATCCGGGCCCGCCCGTAAAAATTAAGATCATTATACGTTATAGAGTCACTTACGAGCATATCAAAGCAATCCGGTTCTGTTTATGAAAGTTACGGACATTTTTAGACATAGGATCTTTTACGAACAAAAATCTTTATGCACCTTTAAAATCCAATCACACAAATGACATAAAAATGATAGTTCTAGTACACTAAGAATACCATTATTAAGAGATGAATAAGAATCCTAATCATGTCGATCATGAGAGTGGAGTTACCCCGAGGCTCGTGTCATAGCCTACTTACCACTAAGACATGCCAAAGAAAGAAGGGATAAGCTTCACATACCTCGTCCGCTTCCTAAGCTAATCTGAACTCAAGTCTCGGCTTCTCAAAATCTACAATATGGTCATTAAGTACCAAACATTAGCCATAAGCACTTAAGAATTCAATTCCAAGCTATCGCTTTATTTACATAAATTCGGCAGATTTCCCCCGTAATTCAACATCCCCCGAGAATTCAACTCACCAAATATTCAACAACAATGCCAACAACCATATTAACAACATCACTAATCAATTCGAAACGCATTATAACATTAGTAACTCCTTTCTACATAATTCGACGACATTCCATAACATGCAATTCAACCACATACTTTCAAGCTAACATCAACGCACACACACGATTTTATCTTCAACTTAATTCATTAAACCTTTATTTACATCATAGAATCCACAACACAACAACCAAAAATACAAAATAAAATTTAGTTCACTCCTTGTCACAAAACAGCCCATACTCACGGCTCAACATCAACATACAAAGTTTCATGAATTTCATCCATTTCTACACACTATTCCCTCCGTTCTAATCCGTTAAAACACTGAATAAACTTGTTAACAATGAAAAGGAACCTTAATATTACCTTAAGTGTGCAGCCACCACGTCCACCCTCTTCTTCTTGGTTGATTTTTAGCTCGAATTGAAGGCAACGCGACGTACGACACTTTTCTCTTCAAGCGGGCTTTTAATTTAGGCGCGAATTTTGGTCAAAATTAGTTTTTCTCTCTAGGCTCTCTCTCTTTTTTCTCCAGAATTTTTTGGGTGTTTTGGTATGAAAAATGAGGAGAAAAGGCTGATATTTCATTTAAAAAGGTGGGTAATGGGCCCGACCCGGTTGGGGCTCGGGGTTGGGCTCCGGCCCACCGACCTTTCTCGCCTTAAAACGTTCATATATCCTTATCCCGATGTCGCCCGTGAACCCACAAACTATGGTTGGAAATCTATTTCAATTATCTACAACTTTCATTATGGGAGTTTTCCCAAATTACAAACGCATAATACCGTTTTGGCCCCTCGAAGTCAGATCACCCGAAGACGTTTTCTTAAATCGCCCTTTTGGAGGGCTTACACTCATTTTTAGCTTATGGGTCCTTCTTTAGGACTTGTTCAACTTCACATGTACCACCCATATATCTCTTCATATGTCCTTTATAAAATCCCGATATGTGAGTCCCACCTTAACACACGGCCACTTTGGCCTTTTCATGAAATTTTTATTTCAACTTCTAGCCCCTAATTTTCCTTAATATTCCATAACAATAAAATTCATAAGCAACTTGTGCATTAAAATAAAAATCTGAGGTCAAAAGTATCAACCTCGTATCCCGAACTAGTCTTGTCCTTAACTTATCACGCAAGTAGTCGGATTATCCCAACGTACAAAATACGGGATATAACATCCTTCCCCCCTTTGGAACATTCATCCTCGAATGTTCAACTAATCACATAAGGTCTTGTGAGAATCTCGGGGGTTTCCTTTATTACTATTGCACGCAATCTCTTCTACCAATCATATTTCTTTTTCATCTCCCCTTACCTTACGAATAGTGTAATAAGGTCCAATATATGTTGGGTTAAACTTTTCCTTCTTGTAATTCCCTTTACTCAACTTGTAACATTCTAGGCACATTATCTTGTGTCGTCTCTTAATCTTTGACTCAAACCCTTCCATTGTCCCTTTGCTCAGATCTTGCTCTCAACTTTCCGGCCACACATTAGGTTGTACTCTTACACGAATATGCAAAGGTGCTCAAATTAGTCCAGAAATACCTTAGCATGACTTCGCTAATCCTTATGTTTTACTTTGTCTTCGCTTCTCTTATCTTACGACCGGTATCGGAATAGACCTTTGGTTCAACCATAGCCATGTCCTGTTTGTCCTTAGTACTAATCCCATTTCGGTAATTTCAGCTTAAACCATCTTTACATCTTTCCTCAATGCACCCAAAAATCTCGTAACCATATTGTTATTACTGGATCCAAACTTTTCTCATTAAGTATTCGCTTGGTCTCATCCTTAGCATATAAATATCCATAGGTAACATAGCTACCCTTGTACGACCTCGCATAAAGTATATTCAATCTTAGTCACGATCTTTCCTTCTCCCCGGTTCATGCTATTTCACATATCCCCTCCGTACCAACATTCGCCGGGTAGTCTATCTTGTCATACTCCTTTCCCTTCCTTTTCTCACTTCCTACTATAGGAGGTTTGCTATCTTTCTACCTTGCTACTTATAGGTCGCAGTATCATTAGCGAACAACTCTATTGCCCACATCTTAGTTTTAATCCAAGACAACAGGTTACCTTTCACAAGGCTCTCCTGTAGTTACTCGTTATCGTCCTCTTGTTGTATTCTCCTTTAAGCTTCCACTTTCCAATGTTATATCATTCGAGATCTCTACAATTAATTCTCGCTATCTCAATTACCATCCTAGCTTCTACCCCTTTTGTCGGCTCGATCTTATTAACTTGTCTTACTAACTTGTCTCCGGCAAAGGAATCTTACCCGTAGCCCGAGCACCCGTATCAAATACATTGTAGTGTTGATTGTCTCCATCTTGCATTCGTACCCGCATCCGCTTCCCCCCTTTAAGGGTGTACTTATACCATTATCCAATTATACTTGCCCTATGTCCGTATTTCCACGTCCAATTAGGCGGCACTTTTATTCCGACATTTTGATTCCCTTGCCATTAATCTACCCACTTTCTTTCTTTTCCAAATATCATCGTATTAGAACTCTTCAAGCTTAACCCGCAAAGCAAAACAACATCAGCTTGCCTTGTAACATTTGGGCCATTTATTTTTCTTTTCACTTGAACTTCGTTACTCCGTCCGATTAATGCCTTCCCTATACCGCCACGTTGATCGCTCGAATACATATATCCACCGGTATGGCCATGTACTGGATATCGCGTACACACCTTCATATATACATGGTTACTAGTTTCTCATTTACAAAATATTCCCACACGCTACTCAAACTCACCCTAATTCTAAAACTGTGATGCACTTCCTTTCTTTTCACCGGTCTAATCCGCCCCGTTCTACGCGACCTCTTAATGTTTCTCCCACTCGCGTTTTAATTCTCCTTAGATTACTCTAGCTTCTCATTTGTTTACGTCCGAATTTGTAAGACCTTTCGTAAAACTTCCTGCGGGTCACCCATCCCGAAATTGTTTCACTCCAAAGACGCTTAACTTTAGAACTCCGATGAAATACGATGCTTTAATGCTGATATGATCGCGTCCACTTCATCACACGACCTTCAGCACATAATCTGGAGTAAGTTGAAGCCTCTACAGATTTCAACACGCTCTCATAACACAATTACTATTTTAGCCCTCCTTTGGTCCTCTCGCATTCGCTTTTCGCCGTGGAGGTGATTGCTTTTCGTCCCGAACTTTCGTATCCCCCGATGGCGATGAACTCACTTTCGATCGTCCTTACTTATAAATACTTGGTTATCGGCCTTTAGATTTCTGCTCTCATTTTACCTCGTTCCTCCCCCTTTCTATAACCGAGTCTTTCACAGTCCCATCACTTATAGTATTCGTGTCCTTAGCTACACATGTCCCGATCTATTACTACGCTGTTGCCTCGCTTTCTTCTTATTTCCTTCTTCCAGTTTCCTTTTCTTTTCTTACATTCGCTATCATTTCCGTCATTATATGACCCTTATTCCAAACTTCCCCGCGCATCTTGATAAGCCTTCCTTATTCATTCTATAGCTTGTTTTTCCGTTTCACACTTGCCTTTATATATTCTAGCTACATAGATCACATCACGCCGCGTTGGCCACTTTCTTGCTAGGCTTTACTTATTTTCACAACAATCCTCGTTATACTACATTATATCTCATTCGTGATCAATCCTATATGATAATACTTCTTAACCCTCTTCCTTTCGATCAACTTTATCTTTGATATTTCTAAACTCGTTTTATCAATACGTTCATATCCATCACGATTCTTTCCTCCGTACCTTGTCTTACTCATACTATTACCCCTTTTTTTCATAAGCTCGTCATATTTTTTTCTCCCGCTTACCGGTTGCCCGGTACACGAATATAACTCTCTAGCAAGGTTTGTTAGCCTTTTCTAAATCGTCTCTTAGTATCACAAGCCCTTTCCAATTTCTTTTTTTACCACATCGATATCGTCCTTCTAATTATTATTACCATCGATTCAACGGGCTAACTTATTTCTCAAGGTCGGCCGTACTTGCAACTTAGTCAAATCTTATCATTACTATTAGTACGACCTTTCAAGTAGTATTACAAACCTATATCTCATTCTTTCTTTATTTCTGGGAAAATTCCGGCAGAGTTTCCTCTATACTTCTTACTATCTCAAAACCTGCATGAAATACCAATAATTACCACAAAAAATAACACATATATACATATCATATCATATCACAAAATTTCACATAAATGGCTCCCAATATCAACAACAAGACGAAAAATAATGAACATACCTTGTATGCCCAGCCTCAATCGGCAGTACCTTTACACTTTCTTGTTTACTTTCCTTTTAACCTTCAACTTGTATTTCAATCATACTTCCATATCTTACCCAACACATATCTTTCATACTTTTGCTTACCTGCGTGCCTTGTAACTTCCAATATCACTAGTCGCTTTCTTCTGTCAATGCCATTCTTTTGCTGTAATCAAAGGTTAGTGCAAGAAATCTCATTTCCTATGACTTGGCTCTATGGTACGATCTAAGATGGGAAAGGGGAGTAACCACCCTAGATGCCCCGTAGCCTCCTGTTTATAAATGTGGCGCGCTTCACACCATAAATGGACTCCTCTTTGACACGACTTTACGAGACAACCCCTAGGACGAACCGCTCCGATATTCAATTTGTCACACCCTAATTTCTGTTAGGCGTGATGGGCACCCGACCCTTATTTAGGCCGAGCGAACCCGCCGACTCTCGTAATACTCGTACTCATCTTTGGGCCCTCAAATCATGACATAAATGTATATTGAAAGCTTTTCGAGAACAATATGCTTTCATCTTTACCAAATCAAATAAAATCAGAATATACGAAACTTGTAACACAAAGCAAAATAATAATACATCGCCACATGGACGCTTACAAACGACATCTTATACACATGACAGCATGCCCGCAAAGTCTCTAACATGACTCCAGATACCATAGCACAAGCGCTCTGACTCGGCAACACTCCGGGAGGAAATGGATGTTATAACCCGTATTTTGTGCGTTCGGATGTTGCGAGACAATGGTGAGAAGTTAAGGACAAGATTATTTTTAAAGAGTTATTTTAATGCACGAGGGGTTATGAATATTATTTATGAACATTGGTGGTATGAAAATATCGAGAAAGGTTAAGGGTAAAGAGAGAATTTTGCAAAATGGCCACTGAAAATAATGTGGAAGGCTAGGGGTAAAATGATAATATTGAGAAAAGTTGAGGGGCAAAATGGTAATTTCACAAAAGGTTCATGAAAATTCTAAAAGGGCCATATTGGCCATGTGACAAAAAAAAAAAAAAAAAAAGAGAAGATGACACAACAAGTCATCTTTGTGGCCTTGAAGAAAATTCAAGAAAAGAAAGGAATAATCTAGAGAAAATTGGTGAAGACTAAGTGGCATGTGACCACCATGTGCCTATGTTATATATATATATGGAAGGGATCATCTTTTAAGGAGAAGAGAAAGAAAAGAAAGAAAGAAAGAACAAGAAAAGAGAGAGAGAGAATCACGGCCAAAGTTTCTGGACGCCCTTGAGATTTGTCATGGAAAAATTATTTTCCTTCTAGTTTCCTACTAATTGAAAGGTCCCCGTCAACGTGGAGTGTTGTTGGAGCAAGCCAAGCATTTATTTGGAGGATTTACCAATTCTAGTTAAGTGAAGAAGTTGAAGGAAAAAGGTATGTATCCAATCTTACTTCATGTGTTATGCATGGTTGTGAGTATTATAGTGTGGAAAATGGGTGAAAATCATGGAAATATGAATGTTGTATAGTAAGTGGCCGTGTGCATGGTGTATGTGTGATTGAGCCGTGTATGTGTGTGTTGTGTTGCATGGAAGATTAACTTGATTTCATGTTGTGTGTTGGTTGTGGTTGCAATGTATAGAAATGGATGGAGAATTCATGAAAAATATGCATATGTGTGTGTTAGCCGAATGGTGTAGTTACTGGAAAGGTGTGACAAATTGATTTTACTTAGAGTGTAATTGTTGTTATGGAAGATTCTATAAGGTAAAATAAGAATTAAATGGTTTGGAGGATCGAGAGTTGGGTTATGGTGATTGAATTTGAAAAAGAGAAAAACATGTTGTTGTTGTTGAATGTATATAAATGAGTAAAAGTGCATGAAGATATGTAAGGAGAGATTATGGTCGAAATAGGTGTTTTGGTAAGTTAGTGTAAACTAATGTAATTCGATATTCTAGTTGTTGTCGTTATGGGTCATGTAACGTTGAATGAAGAATGTGGTTGAAGTTAATGAATATAGATGATAATGAAATGTATGGTTATTGTTAAATTTGAAGGTTTCGGTGAAGTAGTATGTCGATTGGTTCGACGGAATATTATGCGAATTGAATTGAATTGAACTCAATTGAATTGAATGGAATTGAATATAAATGGAATGTTGTTGGTAAGATTGTTGGTATTGTTGTTGGTTTGGCCGAAGTGTGAATTTCTGGGATTGTTGTTGATTGATGAATTGAGCCGAGTTAGAATCTCAGATGGTGCAATTACAGAGGTGTCACAAATTTCGGCGAGCCATAAGTGAATGTACTTGAAAGGTTAAGGCAAGTATGTGTCGATGAATCTAACGATAATGTCGATCTTCTGAATGTAGACTAAAAGTTGGGCGAATAAGCGTGGCCAGAGTAAGGCGCGGCGCGAGTATGTTAAGGCTCATCCCTTTTCTTTCTATGGCATGATCTGCACGTGAGATTTGACAAATGCTTCCATAATGTTCCTATTTTAAAAAGTTAGAAATTATGATTTCAAAACATGATTTTTCTTCTTAAAAGTTTATAAATGTTTTCAAGATATTCATTTTCTACAAATCCAAGTTTTACGTTTTTAATAGTTGTTATGACTAAAACGATGACTACGATTTCATGACGATAATGATGATACACCGATAGAGAAAATGTCTATGATGAATAAGGCGAGGACGTGTTCCTACTATGAATATGATGACACGAAAAAATGAAGCTATTTCTTGATTTTCTTAGTCCTATTTATGAATAATGATTATTTCAAAGGTTCCAAAGCATATGAAACGACACTCGGCCGATCTTTGTTCTATGTTTTCTCATGATGTTACTTTCCATTGATAGTCTCGCCTTATAGTACTAGTTCCGTCAAGGTGAGGCAAAGCGCCCATGATTATTCCATAATGTAATCGGAGTTTCGACCTTACGTCACTCCGATAAAGTTATAACTGTTGGTTGGGCTCTTATGCATGCTTAAGTTATGGCGAGTATACCGTGCCTATGTGGCGGCATGTCACCGCTACGGCGGCGGCTATTGACGATTAAACCGTGCCTAGGGTCGGGCATGTCACCGCTTATGCGAGCCGCGATGTATATACGGTCCTAGAGGGCCGAGCACGACCACCACTAAAGGGGCGGCACGAGACAATTACCCCGACGCGGGAGGCCCGGACGCGGGCTAATGATGTTATGTGATTCGATAAAGCATGATGCCTTCATGCGATGCGAACAGAACTCAGGTATGTATATGCGTGAGAAGAGTAAAGAAACATGCAATGACTCCGCGCCGCAGGCACTCGATGTACGGACTGCGTTTACGACATGATATGTTCTACGGTTCATTCTCGTTATTACTCATGAGTACAGTTTTACTATGTTGCTACTTAAAGCTATATCTCCTATTATAATATCGCTTCTCATGCCTTACATACTCAAGACATTGCTCGTCACCCACCTTTTCTTCGGGCTTGCGTTTCATGCCGCGCGCGAGTACGCGGATGATCGAACGTCATTATAGAAGATGTTCCCGATGTGAGTTGGCATCTCCATTTGCTCGAGGGTTGCCGGATCAAGAGTCCTACGCTATGATGTCATGTTCGAGTTAGAGACTTTACGGTTTCTGATCGTGATTTCGGAGTCGATCGTACTATGATACAAGTTTTTGGTACGCTATATATATATTATTTGATTTAAAGGCAACCGAAAGAATACTTTAGAAATCTTGTTATGTATATCTTGGATGTAGAGGTTCAAAAAAAATTTAGTATGTAGTAAGAGTTAGCGGGTTCGCTCGCTCCGGTCACGGGGGTCGGAGGCCCATCACACCCAGCCGAGACGGGGTGTGACAAGCGGTGTCGTAAACGGAGGTCGGTCTAAGGGATGTCTGCAAAATCGTGTCCAGAGTCCGTTTGGGTGTGAAGCCGGGCCACATCTATAGGGAGTGCGGGGCATCCCTGTGAATGGTTGACCTTCTTGCCGTCATTAGATCGTGCGATAGTAGCCAAGACATAGGGAATAAGATCCCTTATATTAATCGTTGATTTCCGTAGGCGCCCGGTATCGGCGGAAAAAGCGAGGAATGATGGGGAAGTCAAAAGAGGTGAAATCGGATGAATATATTTGTTCTGTTACGTGAGGTTGGGCGCCGTACAGAAATAGTCATGCAGTAGTGAATATCGAGAAGAGAAAAGGGTAAAACGGTAAATGTAAAAGAAAGGACGTATTACGAAAATATTTCGGAAACTGGAGACTTTAATTTGATTTAAATCATGTAATAAAGGTCATATGAGAGAGATGGACGCGATTATATGGTATTAAGGCAAGATCACTTTGAGTTTCGAAGTTAAGCGTGCTAAGGTGGGAGGATAGGTGACACTTCGGGAAGTATGAAGAAATTCCATAAATTTAAGTCTAAGAGACGAATGAAAGATTAGAGTAACCTAAGGAAAACCAGAAAGTGTATGGAATGGCTAGAGACCCCAAGAGGTCGAAAGCGTGACGAGGGCAGACTAGCTCGCGAGAGACAAAAAGTGTATCATAACCCGAAAGTTGGATAGGCTTGAACAAGGTTTGAAAGTATTTTGTGGGTTAATGAATAATGCACATATATATATACATGAATGGTAGAATATTTTACGTATGATTATACTGACAGATACGGGAGTCCCAAGACCCAACCGAGCGCTACGGTAAGGAAGGCATTAGTCAAGTGAGGGAATCGAAGCCCAAGTGACGGGGAAAGGACGATATAAGTGCTACAAGGAAAGTCATTATTTTGTTATGGACTAAAATTTGGAGGGTCTAATATGGTGATAGTTGGGAGGAAAGAGAGTGTGTTAGTGGAAAACAAAGAGAACAAGTGTCGAAAGGAGGCGAAAGGTAAGAAACCTCGGTAAAGGAGGTTCACGAGAGAAATTACCTGAAAACACGATTATTTGGGTAAGGACTCAAAGTAGACATGTGAAAAGGAACAAAAGTGATAAAAAGAAACGGGAAAGGAGTGTACGAGGATTAAAGACCGATTTTTGATAAGTGGTTAAAGGAATAGTATTTGCGAACGAGGAAAAAAGGCAAGAGAAGGGATATAAAGGAATAAAATGTGGCAACATGAATATAGTTAAAGGTTAAATAACAAGGATAGAAAAAAAATATAGTAAGGATATTGTACTAAGGACAAAAAAGTAGCGAACGTGAGAGATATGGATACACGAGAAGCTACGGCCACGTATTGCGCGATTGAGAAGAACAACGAACAAGTGAACTAAGGAGTGAAAGGACAAGTAGTGAATGAAAATGTGGACGAGGATGACATAGATGGAAGGTAAAAGAAAACTTAGGATAAAAAGTTTCCGGGATGTCCGACACGAATTAGAAGGAAGATGAGGAATAAGGTATAAGTGAAGACTTTACAAAAGGACCGAAGCAGTATGTATAAGAAGCCCCTGGAGGGGAGATCGTATCGTAAAAGGTAACCTATGACATGGAGCAAAGACTTATGAAAAGATTCGGTAGAGTTCTATTATAAGGAAAATAAGGTAAAGGATAAGGAACGGGCATAAAGGAAAGAGTAGGTATAAAAGGAACCCTCCCGAGTATTATGACGCCCATAAGGTCGATGAACATTCGAGGACGAATGTTAAGGGGGGAGGATGTTATAACCCGTATTTTGTGCGTTCGGATGTTATGACAATGGTGAGAAGTTAAGGACAAGATTATTTTTAAAGAGTTATTTTTTAATGCACGAGGGGTTATGAATATTATTTATGAACATTGGTGGTATGAAAATATTGAGAAAGGTTAAGGGTAAAAAGAGAATTTTGGCAAAATGGCCAATGAAAATAATGTGGAAGGCTAGAGGTAAATGGTAATATTGAGAAAAGTTGAGGCAAAATGGTAATCTCACAAAAGGTTCATGAAAAATTCTAAAAAGGGCATGTGGCCATGTGACAAAAAAAAAAAAAAAAAAAAAAGAAGATGACACAACAAGTCATCTTTGTAGGGCTCCTCAAGAAAATTCAAGAAAAGAAAGGAATAATCTAGAGAAAATTGGTGGAAGACTAAGTGGCATGTGACCACCATGTGCCTATGTTATATATATATATGGAAGGGGTGATCATCTTTTAAGGAGAAGAGAAAGAAAAGAAAGAAAAGAAAGAACAAGAAAGAGAGAAAAGTACGGCCAGGTGGTATCGCTTCTGACCCTTTGAGATTTGTCATGGAAAAATTATTTTCCTTCTAGTTTCCTACTAATTGAAAGGTCCCGTCAACGTGGAGTGGTTGTTAGACAAGCCAAGCATTTATTTGGAGGATTTACCAATTCTAGTTAAGTGAAGAGAGTTGAAGGAAAAAGGTATGTATCCAATCTTACTTCATGTATTATGCCATGGTTACAACCCAGAGTATTATAGTGTGGAAATGGGTGAAAATCATGGAAATATGAATGTTGTATAGTAGTGGCCGTGTGCATGGTGTATGTGTGATTGAGCCGTGTATGTGTGTGTTGTGTTGCATGGAAGATTAACTTGATTTCATGTTGTGTGTTGGTTGTGGTTGCAATGTATAGAAATGGATGGAGAATTCATGAAAAATATGCATATGTGTGTGTTAGCCGAATGGTGTAGTTAATGGAAAGGTGTGACAAATTGATTTTACTTAGAGTGGTAATTGTTGTTATGGAAGATTCTATAAGGTAAAATAAGAATTAAATGGTTTGGAGGATCGAGAGTTGGGTTATGGTGATTGAATTTGAAGAAAAACATGTTGTTGTTGTTGGAATGTATATAAATGAGTAAAGTGCATGAAGATATGTAAGGAGAGATTATGGTCGAAATAGGTGTTTTTGTAAGTTAGTGTAAACTAATGTAATTCGATATTCTAGTTGTTGTCGTTATGAGTCATGTAACGTTGAATGAAAATGTGGTTGAAGTTAATGAATATAGATGATATTGAAATGTATGGTTATTGTTAAATTTGAAGGTTTAGAGAATGACAGTAGTTGTATCGATTGGTTCGACGGAATATTATGCGAAGTTGAATTGAATTGAGAGTAGTGTTGAATTGAATGGAATTGAATATAAATGGAATGTTGTTGGTAAGATTGTTGGTATTGTTTTGGTTTTGGCCGAATATGAATTTCGGATTGTTGTTGATTGATGTAATGGAACGAGTTAAGAATCTCGATGGTGCAATTACGGGGATAGTTAAATATTCTAATGTCCATAAGTGAATGTACTTGAAAGGTTAAGGTTGGTATGTGTCGATGAATCTAACGATAATGTCGATCTTCTTGAATGTAGACTAAAAAAGTTGGGCGAATAAGCGTGATGAGTAAGGCGGTTATGGTTTGGTTGTCCCTTTTCTTTCTATGGCATGATGCGTTTGTGAGATTTGACAAATGCTTCCATAATGTTCCTATTTTAAAAAGTTAGAAATTATGATTTCAAAACATGATTTTCTTCTAAAAGTTTATAAATGTTTTCAAGATATTCATTTTCTACAAATCCAGAGTTTTTACGTTTTTAATAGTTGTTATGACTAAAACGATGACTACGATTTCATGACGATAACGATGATACCCGATATGAGAAAATGTCTATGATGAATAAGGCGAGACGTGTTCCGTACTTGAATATGATGACACGAAAAAATGAAGCTATTTCTTGATTTTCTTAGTCCTATTTATGAATAATGATTATTTCAAAGGTTCCAAAGCATATGAAACGACAAAGACCATCCCGTTCTATGTTTTCTCATGATGTTACTTTCCATTGATAGTCTCGCCTTATAGTACTAGTTCCGTCAAGGTGAGGCAAAGCCCATGATTATTCCATAATGTAATCGGAGGTTTCCGACCTTACGTCCTCCGATAAAGTTATAAGCTATTGGTTGGGCTCTTATGCATGTTAAAGTTATGGCGTTATTTTGCCTATGTGGCCGGGCATGTCACCGCTACTTACTATTATGATTAAACCGTGCCTAGAAGGCTATGGCATGTCTGTATGCGAGGCTGCTCATTGTATATCTTTCGTCTGAGGGGCCGAGCACGACCGCCACTAGTGGGCGGCACGAGATATATACCCCGAGTACGCGGGAGGCCCGGACGCGGGCTAATGATATTGTGATTCGGACAGGCTATGATGCCTTATGCGATGCGGAACGACTAGGTATGTATGTACGTGAAGAGTAACGATAAGCATGCGTGACTATGATGTGGCACTCGGATGTACGGACTACGTTCTACGACATGATATGTTCTACGGTGTTTTTTTTTACTCCTTGAGTATTTTACTATGTTGCTACTTAAAAGTTATCTCCTATTATATTCGCTCATGCCTTACATACTCGATACATTGCTCGTCTTTGACCCTTTTCTTCGGAGCCGCCGTTTCATGCCGCGCGAGGTACGCCGGTGATCGAACGTCATTATAAAGAGATGTTCCGGCGGAGTTGGCATCTCCATTTGCTCTGGAGAGTTGCCGGATCAAGAGTCCTACGCTATGATGTCATGTTCGAGTTAGAGACTTCTGGAGACACGGTCCCGTGGATTTGGAGTCGACCGTACTATGATACAAGTTTTGACCTGATATATATATTATTTGATTTAAAGGCAACGAGAAGAATACTTTAGAAATCTTGTTATGTTATCTTTGGATGTAGAGGTTCAAAAAAAAATTTAGTATGTAGTAAGATATAGCGGGTTCGCTACAGGCTCCCGTGTTACGGGGTCGGGTGCCCATCACACCCTAGTGAGATCGGGGTGTGACAATGGAGCTCGCCAATCCAAATTAACATCTTCTACTAACATCTTCTACTCGTCCGGGGTGCACCATGCATGAAACGCGGCCAGTCAATTCGATACGGGTATGTGTCGAGTATGTAAAGCATGGAATACGATGACATGGGATCATCTTGAAGTAAAGAATATGGAAAATCATAAGACTTGCCTTTGAAAACATATATCATGCATGTCAATGTCATATAATCATAGTATAAACATATAGCGTGTCCGACCTCTAGTGAGGGACTCGGTAAGTAAAAAATCATCATATGCATGAACATATATATCGTGCCCAGCGGAGTTGGCAGGCCCTCTTGAGAGGGACGCGGTAAGTAAAATCATGATGTACATATGCATCATGAGACATCATGCGTATATATATATATATGTACCGTACCGACCCTCTAGTGAGGGACTCGGTGAATGGAATCATTATATGCCATCACGTGTCACGATCCCCCATATCATCACCTCATCATCATATCAAATAACGTATGTATTCATTTCTTACGCGCGGTAAATACTGCGCATATGTCTAGTGAGGGACGCGGTGAACAATGCGGTGGAATTGCCACGAATACCTGCCACCTTTAGGGTCGCGGTGAAGGATCACACCCAGTAAAGCCCGCACGACACGAGTAGTGAGAAATCACATGCACATAAATCATCATCAGGACTCAATGGATAAGTAAGTAGCCGGCGCTTTCAAAACGAAATCATGTTAAGTTCTATTCAAAAACGGAGGTTGTTAGGACTATATAAGGGGAGATAATCGGGACCACGGATATGTATCGAACCGATCCGGTGCCTCCCCCGTAAAAATTAAGATCATTATACGTTATAGAGGGTGCTGCCCAGCATATCAAAGCAATCCGGTTGTTTATGAAAGTTACGGACATTTTTAATCCATAATCTTTTACGAACAAAATCTTTATGCAACGTTTAAATCCAATCACACAAATGACATAAAAATGATAGTTCTGTTACACTAAGAATCATTATTACAGAAATGAATAAGAATCCCTGTAACTAACAATCATGAGAGTGGAGTTACCCAAGGCTCGTGTCATAGCCTGCCCAACACTAAGACATGCCAAAGAAAGAAGGGATAAGCTTCACATACCTCGTCCGCTTCCCTAACATTAATACTCCTTTCTCAAATCTCGGCTTCTAAAATCTACAATATGGTCATTAAATACCAAACATTAGCCATAAGCACGTTCAAGAATTCAATTCCGAAGCTATCGGCTAAACCAAGATTCAAAGAACATTTCAAACAATCCTCAAAATATCAACATCCCCGAGAATTCAACTCGGCCAAATATTCAACAACAATGAACAACCATATTAATAACATCACTAATCAATTCGAAACGCATTATAACATTAGTAACTCACTTTGACAACATTATTCGACGACATTAGCAAACATATTCAATTCCACATACTAGCTTCCAAGCCCTTTCAACACACACGATTTTATCTTCAACTTAATTCATTAAACCTTTATTTACATCATAGAATCCACAACACAACAACCAAAAATACAAATAAAATTTAGTTCATTCCTTGTCACAAAACAGCCCATACTCACGGCTCAACATCAACATACAAAGTTTCATGAATTTCATCCATTTCTACACACTATTCCCTCCGTTCTAATCCGTTAAAACACTGAATAAACTTGTTAACAATGAAAAGGAACCTTAATCTTACCTTAAGTGTGCAGCCACCACGTTCACCCTCTTCTTCTTGGTTGATTTTTAGCTTGAATTGGAAAGCTTGGCCATGACGTCCGACACTTTTCTCTTCATGGGCTTGAATTGGTATGGATTTTGGTCAAAATCAATTTTTCTCTCTAGGATCTCCTCTCTTTTTCTCCAGATATTTCTGGGTGTTTTGGTATGAAAAATGAGGAGAAAAGGCTGATATTTCATTTAAAAAGGTGTGGGTAATGGGCTGACCGTTGACTCGGGTTGGGCACGGCCACAGCGACCTTTCATATGCCTTAAAACGTCTATACCTCCTTATCCCGATGTCACTTGTGAACCCACGACCTCGGTTGGAAAGATATTTCAATTATATACAACTTTCATTCTGGGTTTTCCCAAATTCCAAATTCATAATACCGTTTTGGCCATAAGTCGGATCGCTTTGAAGACGTTTTCTTAAATCGCCCTTTTGGAGGGCTTACACACTCATTTTTAGCTTATGGGTCCTTCTTAGGACTTGCTCAACTTCATGTACCACCCATATATCTCTTCATATATCCTTCTAAAATCCCGACATGTGGGTCCCCACCTTAACACACGACGACTTTGGCACTTTTCATGAAATTTTATTTCAACTTCTAGCCCCTAATTTCCCATAATATTTCATACCAATAAAATTCATAAGCAACTTGTGCATTAAAATAAATCGGAGGTCAAAAGTCTCGACCTCGTATCCCGAACTAGTCTTGTCCTTAACTTATCATGGTTAGCTCGGATTATCCCGGACGTTACCTGGAAATGCGGGATATAACACAAAGTCTCGATTTTTACTCGATTTCATGAGGAACCATTGGATTCCTCATGAAATTTCCTCGAATTTTGGCTTTTGCATTGCCTCGTTTGGACATAAAATGAGGGAGGTATGAGGGTTTTTATATTGGACCCGACTTCAGTTTTCTGCGAGACCGCTATAGCGGCAACCACTACCGCTTCAGTGGTCAAACCGCTGCAGCTGTCATGAGGGCACTATAGCGGTGCAGCCTCAGCTGTAAAGGGTCCGCTGTAGCTGTCACCAGACACCAGACGCCCCGATTTTTTGATTTTTCGCCCCGGAACTCCGAAAGCTCATCCGGAACCCGATTTTGACAAACCAAATATGTAGATATAGTTAAAAACCCAATACAAACTCATTCGCGGACTTGAAATTCCCAACGAGATACGTTGACTAAGTAAACTCCCGGGGGCCAAAAAACCAATTTTCTACCGTTTCGATAATCGTCGGTCCCGGGTTTCAACAAGCGGAAATATGCATCCACGCCACATGCTATGAATGCACTCGTGACCTCGATTTCCCAACGGAATCACAGTTGACTAAGTCAACTCCCAAACCTCAATAACCATTCCCAAACCAAGTCCCAAAATGCACCCCATTTGCATTGGGAGCCTGTCCCACGATGCATCATAAATCGAGTCTATGAACCTCTCGAAATCAATGAATTTTTGAATGAAGTGAATTGCATTACCCAAATCGACTCCTATCAAACTGTTTTCTCTTAAAGCCAAATTTTTCTAAAAAACATTCCAAAGCCCCAAACGATGCTTAGGAAGTCGTTCCAACTATCTTCTCGGGTCAAAATAGTTCCAACGAGACTTAGGAATGGGTCAATAATGGCAAAAATGTAAGAATCACGGTAACAACAAAACGGGTCATTGGAATCTTCCGAAACTCTCCATACATGATATTTATCATTAATCATATTTGATAATGGTCATATCCTTTGGTCCCAAGGTTGTCCTTCCTGGTTGCAACTTATGAGATCGTAATTCATCCGTTACTTCGTTGTTATGTACTTGCATGGCCCCCCCATTGTACAACTTCAAGAATTCATGGGACGCCTCCGATACTCCATTAATACGGTGAAGTACGTGGCATGTAATGCTTCGAAAGTGCGAGGTGTAACATCACCCACCACTTAGAAACATTCTTCTCAAATGTTGTAGCTTGCAAGCTTCGGCCTTTCTCGTGGACTTTCTTGAAATGGTTGTCTTCCATTAGTTCACGATCTCCATGCTCTTATACTATGGGATCATTAGTCTTCTTTCATATTCTCCCAATTCTTTGTCGAACTCATTCATTATTTCCATATCTTGATGTTCTTATGTATGTACCCAGTGGTCAACCGATATCTAGCTACCGTCCTGGGACCTGTTGCCATTAAGATGGTCTTAACTCATGATTGCTACGGCTCCCCGCCAATTCTGTGAGCATTCTTAATTGTTGTACTAGTCGACCTTATATACATACCATATCATCTCCGTTTAATTCCTTGGTCGGACTCTTTAATTTCTTACAATATCATCATAGTTCCATCTATGGTAGTGCCTAGATGATTTGCAATAGCATTTACTTGATAGTGACTTATTATTGTTAGTGATTATTTTTTCCTTTTCCTCCGGGCCAAAAATTTTCCATCTGAAACCCCTTTC
>NW_026727911.1:0-30581 GCF_029784015.1 Lycium ferocissimum | reverse complement strand
TTTTCCATAATCAATCAACTTCCATTTTCCACATATCATTCACAACAATAACAACTAACACTAGTCAAGATAATCAAAACACACTTCCTACACACATATATATACATACACGGCCACCCTCTATTTTCCTTTCCTTCATGAATTTCCATATTTTCCATACATTACAACAACAACCAACACACAACATAACACATACAACACATACAACACATACACACTCACGGCCACCTACACACACTTCCACAACATATGAATTTCATCCATTTTCATGCACTACAACATCCACAAGTATCCATAACGCATAAGGGAGAATGAATTCTTACCTTGTTCCTTAATTCCTCACTTGGCTAGAATTTGCAACTTGCATGAACTTGTGCTTTTCTTGCTCTAATGAACCCCTCCACCTTGTTAAGCACCCTTGACTTGGTAGAAAATGATTTTTGTAAAAATTTTTGCAAACTTTTCTTGAAATTCCTCTATGGCCGAAGGCCTTGGGTTTTTTTTTCTCCTTTGTTTTGTTCTTCTTTTCTCTTGAAAATTTAGGGAAAAAAGATGAACAAGTCATCTCTCCACCTCAATATATACTTAGTTCCTTCCAATAGAAATTGAACAAATTGTCCCTAGCTTGGCCTAATTTAATTTGGCCACATTTTGCAAGTGGGGTCCACGGCCAAGTGGCCCCCCTTTCTTGAAAATTCTAGCAAATTTCTCCATTTTCATGAAAAATATTTCCCTTCGTTCCCAATTTGCCCCTAGCCTTTCTCCGTATTTCCATGAGTCGTTTCGCAAATTTACCATTTTACCCCTGGCCTTTCTTATTATTCCAACTTTACAATTTTCCATACGCGACTTGTGTCACTTGCCTCGACTTACCCGAGGGTACAAAATACGGAATGTAACAGTTAAGGCTAGTCCCTTTCTTTCTAAAGGCATGATCCTTTGTTATAAACCTTTGTGTCATACTCATAATATCCTTGGTTCCACAAATGCTAGAAGTCCATGAATCTCATGATCCTTATGATGTTATTGAGCTTCTAAAGGCATGATTCTTTCCCTACCAACCCATGCATGAATTCCATAAAAATCCTCATTTTCAAGAATGTTAGAGATTCATGACTATTAAAGTTTTTATGATGCTAAAGATGAATAAAATTTTTTTATGATGACCATGACGATGATTATGAGGGATTTATTTATCAAAGCTCCAAGACATACAGATTTCATATTATTATGACATGATTTTATTCATAGAGATTTCCAAGTACATGAGATTTATATAATTATTATGAGATGATTGAGCTTAATTTACAATTTCTTAATTTCCTTCATTGTTGGTAATCTCACATTATGACCCTTGTTCCTTCAAGGTGGGATAAACGATGATGATTGATCCATAATATAATTGGAGGCTACCGACCTTACGTCACTCCGATATAGTTGTGGCTTTTGATCGGGCTCTCATGCATGCTTTATATATATGTATGTATTTTCTCACACCGCGCCACGCTATAGTCAGTCGGGCATGGCACGTAGATGTGCACACCACTACAGTGGGCATGTCATGATATCGCCCTAGATGCGGGACGCCCAGACGTAGGCTAATGATGATAACACCGAGCCTTAATGGCCGAGCATGATATTATATATATGACACTGAGCCTTAATGGCCGGGCATGGTATTATATATATGTATAGAAATGTTTTTTTTTTTAAGTTAAGCATGTATGACAACCGCCTCAAGAGGCACCCAGACGTACAGGTTATCTCCCTATTATTTCATGTTACTTTTCATATTTGTGTTATATTGTTATCCATGCCTTACATACTCAATACATTATTCGTGCTGATGTCCCTTCTTGTGGACGTTGTGTTCATGCTCGCAGGTTTAGGTAGTCAAAGCGAGCACCCCAGCAGAGGATCTTCCTCGCCGATAGCCGTTGCGCTCCACTTGGTCTCGTGAGTCGCGCTATTTTAGTATGATATTTTGATTTGTACATATGGGTATGACGAAGCCTTGTCCATCCTTCCTACAGTTTATATTCCATATAGGTCTGTAGACATTTGTACGTAGTTAGCAAGTTATGTAGCCTTGCCAGCTCTATGATACTCGTGATGTTGTAGTGACCTTGTTGGTTCGCCTATGCACATATATGTTGGATTACCAGATATTTTTATGTTGGGCCCTTTCTGCTTGAAGGTATTCTTTGAGTTATGTTATATGTTGTTCAAGGTAGCTCTTAAGTCAAGCTGTTCCCGGCCTATGGGTCGGAGCCCGTCATGCCCCTCGTTAGGGTGTGATAAATTGGTATCGAGCGCTCTGGGCCCTAGGGTCGTTTACCGTGTTCAAGAGAGTCCTCGTTTTATGGGGTGTGAAGCGTTCCACACTTATAAACAAGAGGCTGCGGGGCATTTAGGGATAATCGACCTTCCTTCTCATCTTAGACCGTGCGATAGAGCCAAAGTCTAGGAAAGATCATTTCTGACTCTCTTTTGTGCAGATTAATTCAGATAAAGAGGACGATTTCAGATGATGGGGGTGAAAGGAAGGCCTCCAGGTTAGATTCCGAACCAAAGATCATCCCCGGGGCAGAATAGGAGGAGCCTTAGCTATTCTATGGAGACTGATCCTTCCGAGGACATTGAGACAACTCCCCCGCAGTCTCAGGACCCCCGTAGAGGAGGATCCATCGAGTGACGTTACGAGACGGACCCGTCCGAGGGTTCGTACGAGTACCTGTGCCGGAGCAAAGAGTTCCCCGAGGTTGTACCGCATTTGCTCCTCCCGTTTCTCCCGTGATGGAGCATTTTGTTAGGGGGCACAGCGTGAGCGTGAGCACAAAGGTGCTCTAGTCCTCCGTCTTGGCCTTCGGTCAAACAAGAAGGGCCGACCATCCATTCTACCCTATGGACTATGACGGAGAAGACGAGGAGGAGTAGATTAGCAGATGGCGTAGGATGACGACGAAGAGATGTTTCACTACATGGCGCCTCCCGCATGCGATCGGTGACAAAGCCAACTACAGGTACATAGGTCCTTATATTAACACTTCTTATGTTATGTGTGATTATTATGGGATATTACCTGATTGTTGCTTGACAGCTTCACTACAGGAGGGGATGGACATTTTTCGTATTCAGGCTCATGCCCGAAACTTAGAGGAGCAACAGCAGCTGCACCGGGGCGAGCGTGATATGGATAGAGGGAATAGTAGGAGAGCTAGATCCGTGGGTACTAGTAGTGAGTATAGAGGGGGTTAGCGGCAACAGTACTCCTGATATTCAGGTCAGTCTGCAGCCAGTGGACCTCATCGATTCATGGGCAAGAAATTTGATCGCCTCATTTATTCTGGTCCGGGTCAGAGTTTGAGAGTCTTAGGTCCTCAGTTTGGAGGTGATCCTAGTCAGAGGAGACCATTGGTCCCGCGATGTAGCCAGTGTAGTAGATTACATTCAGTTCAGTGTCGCTGAGGTTCAGATGCTTGCTATGCTTGTGGTCAGGTTGGATATATGATGCGTGATTGTCCATCGATGGCTGGTAGAGTTGGGGCCCAGCCCACAGGGTCAGTAGCTGGTTCATCCTTGTCCGTGCGGCCGGCGAGTCAGACTTCCTAGACTTTCACAGGCCGTGGTAGGGGCAGAGGGGGTGCGTCCAGTTCAGGTGGCACCCAGCCCCGTATATATGCTTTACCCAGACGTCAGGATCTTGAGTCCTCCCCAGATGTGGTTACAGGTATACTATCCATATTCTCCCATGATTTTTATGTATTGATTGATCCGGGTTGTACCTTATCGTATATTACTCCATATATCGCTGATCGTATTGGGGTGAAACCCTAGCCAATAAAGCCCTTTGAGGTATCCACTCCTGTTGGAGACCCAGTAGTAGCTAGACAAGTGTATAAAAATTGTATGATTGTGGTGTGTGGTCGACCTACCGTGGCTAATTTAATTGAGCTGGAAATGCTAGATTTTGATATTATTATGGGCATGGATTGGTTGGCCTCTTGTTATCCTAATGTAGATTGCAGGAGAAAGATGGTTCGATTTCAATTCCCGAGAGAACAAGGCTTGAATGGAAAGATAACACAGCATCCCCAAGGGGTAGGTTTATTTCCTATCTCGAGGCAAGAAAGATGATTGCTAAGGGCTACATTTATCATTTAGTCCGATTTTGTGACACCAAAGCAAAGCCGCCGACTCTCCGATCTGTCCCGGTAGTAAATGAGTTTCCGGAGGTGTTTCCAGATGAGCTCCCAGGTCTTCCACCGGAACAGGAAATTGATTTCGCTATTGATGTGTTGCCGGATACCAAACCTATATCTATTCCTCCTTACAGAATGGCTCCAGCGGAACTGAAAGAGTTGAAGGCACAACTGAAGGATCTGCTTGAGAAGGGATTTATTAGGCCTAGCTCGTCACCATGGCGAGCACCTGTCTTGTTTGTAAGAAAGAAAGATGGCTCCCTACAAATGTGCATTGATTATAGACAGTTGAATAAGGTGACAATCAAGAATAAATATCCACTTTCGAGAATCGACGAGTTTTTTGATCAATTGTAAGGTGCCAAGTGGTTTTCAAAGAATGATCTAAGATCGAGGTATCACCAAGTGAGAGTCAAGGAGGAAGACACTTCAAAAATGGCTTTCAAAACTAGATATGGTCATTATGAATTTCGGGTGACGTCATTTGGGTTGACTAACGCTCCAGCGGTGTTTATGAATTTGATGAATAATGTATTCAGGCCTTTTCTAGATTTATTTGTGATTGTATTTATTGACGATATTCTAGTATATTCTCGGTCAGAAGCAGAGCATGCGGATCATCTACGTATTATCCTTGGAATTCTTCGGACTCGTGAATTGTATGCTAAGTTTTCAAAATGTGAGTTTTGGCTGAATTCTGTGACTTTTCTGGGCCATATTATCTCAGCTGATGGTATTCGCGTGGATACTCAAAAGATCGAGGCCGTGAGGACTTGGCCAAGGCCTACAACGCCTACAGAAGTTCGAAACTTTCTGGGATTGGCAGGTTACTATAGAAGATTTGTGAAAGGGTTTTCTTCTATTTCAGCACCATTAACGAAGCTAACTCAGAAATCAGCAAAATTTCAGTGGACCGATGCTTGTGAACACTGCTTCCAGGAATTGAAGGACAAATTAACTTCAGGCCCAGTCCTGAAACTGCCAGAAAGGCCAGATGGTTATGTTTTTTATTGTGATGCCTCCGGCATCGGATTGGGATGTGTGTTGATGCAGCACGGTAAAGTCATTATCTATGCTTCCCGGCAGTTGCGGAAGCATGAAATGAACTACCCGACCCATGATCTTGAATTAGCTGCGGTTATTCATGCACTAAAAATGTGGAGACATTACTTGTACGGTGTACATTTGATATTTATAAAGATCACAAGAGTCTCCAATATATTTTCAAGCAGAAGGAGTTAAATCTACGACAGAGGAGGTGGTTAGAACTATTGAAAGATTATGATATGAGTATTTTATATCATCGTGGAAAGGAGAATCTAGTGGCTGATGCACTTAGCCACAAATCAATGGGTAGTCTATGTGATGTCCACCCGGAGAAGAAAGAATTAGTCTATGAGCTCCACCAGCTAGCTAGCCTAGGAGTTCGTTTAATGGACTCGGATGATACAAGAGTCACCGTCCATAACCCAGCTGTCTCATCTCTAGAAATGGATGTGAAAAACTACCAATATGAAGATCCCCAGTTGAGTCACTATAGAGATACATTTCCTGAGAAAGAGAAGTCACCATTTGAGGCTTCTGCAGATGGAGTTCTCAGGTATCGAGGCAGGCTGTGTGTGCCAGATGTGGCAAGACTACATCGTCAGATTTTGAAAGAAGCTCATTACTCCCATTATTCTATTCATCCAGGGGCAACAAATATGTATCACGATCTCAAGTTAATATATTGGTGGGATGGAATGAAGAAAGATACAGCAGAATTTGTAGTCTAGTGTCCCAATTGTCAACAAGTGAAGATTGAACATCAGACGATGGGAGGATTATTACAAGCGATAGAAATTCCAACTTGGAAATGGGAAGTAATTAACATGGATTTCATTGTAGGCTTTCCTTGTTCTCGGTGCAAATATGACTCCATATGGGTAATTATTGATAGACTCACGAAGTCGGCTCATTTTCTACCAGTCAGAACTACCTATGCAGAAGAAGATTATGCAAAGCTATACCTTAAAGAAGTAGTGCGGCTTCGGTGTCCCTGTGTCTATTATTACTGGTAGAGGAGCACAATTTACAACTAAATTCTGAAAGTTCTTTCAAGAAGGTTTGGGTACTCAAGTGAGGCTTAGCACAGCATTTCATCCGCAAACTAATGGGCAAGCCGAACGCACTATTCAGACCTTGGAGGATATGTTGCGGGCATGTATACTAGATTTTGGAGGCAATTGGGATGAACATCTACCACTTACTTAATTTACATATAACAACAGTTATCATTTTAGCATTCAGATGGCTCCGTATGAAGCTTTATATGGGTGAAAATGTAGATTGCCAATCGGATGGTTTGAAGTGGGGGAAACACAATTAATAGGCCCAGAATTAATCTAGCAAGCAGTCGAAAAGATTAAGCTTATTCGAAATCGGTTGTTGACAGCCCAGAGCCGCCAGAAGTATTATGCGGACAACCGTCGACGAAACATAGAATTCCAAGTCAATGACTGGGTATTTCTAAAAGTGTCGCCAATGAAGGGTGTGATGAGGTTTGGCAAGAAAGGCAAGCTCAGCCCCTAATATATTAGGCCTTATTATATTGTACACAACGTGGGCCAACTAGCTTATGAATTGGACTGGGCAAGCTCAGCCCCCGTATTAGGCCTTATTATATTGTACACAAAGTGGGCCAAGTAGCTTATGAATTGGACTTACCTGCAGAACTCGAGTCAGTTCATCCAGTTTTTCATGTATCGATGCTCCGTAAATGTGTTGGAGATCCTTCCAGAATCATACCTATAGAGGATGTTAAAATCACCGAGAAGTTGGCTTATGAAGAAGTACCTATTGCCATACTAGACAGAAAGGTAGGGAAACTCAGAACTAAAGACTTAGCCTCAGTTAAGGTTCTGTGGAGGAACAATAATAGAGAAGAAATGACTTGGGAAGCGGAAGAAAATATGAAGTCCAAATATCCGCATTTGTTTCCACCCCCGGAAGAGGCTCAAGATGAGCCACCATTGTCCCCAGGTATGAGATGCTTTCTTTATTCATTTTCGGTTCATGTGTGGCCATGTTTCTTGTTGTGGTATTATAGCCCTGTGTGGCAATGTTATTTTAGGTTATTGTGACAGGATGGTAGTACCATATTACAGGGGAAACTCTGGCGAAATTTTCATAGATTCGAGAACTTAACATTCAAGGATGAATGTTCCTATGGGGGGGGGGGAGTGTTACACCTTGAAATTTCAGGTTACTGAGCAGTGAATAGACTAACGTAAGTTAAGATGTACATGATGTCCCTATAAGTAAGAAGGGATACTTAATGGTTCTAGTTAAAATTCCAAAGACATTTGAGGCAAGGGAGGAAAGTTCGTCAAAATGAAAGTTCACTGCAGTTCTGCGAAAGGGGGGTTCAACGGTCGTTCTTTGTACCGTCGGACGGGTCTCGATTGTGCCAAAGAATTGATTTAGCACGAAGACCATTCGACGGAGTAGATCAACGCTTTGTCAATCAGTTTGACGGACCGTCCTTCTCACCATAGAATGAAAGGAAACGAAAGATTGCTCACTGGAAATTTCACGACTTCGACGGTCGATCGGCGCCTCGTCGATCTGATCGACGCTTCGTCATTCGTACCGAATAACACTCGACGGGCAGCTTTTAAATTTTATATAAAGAGGACCCCAAATTCATTTCTTTCATTTCTCATCTTCTCCAGCCTTATCCATACCTCTAGAACCTTCCCCACACTATATCAACATAAAACCATGATAAATCAAAGATTAAACACCAAAAATTAGTAGAATCAAGTGCAAGGATGTTCTCTAGGGCTTGTGAAAATCAAGCATTCCTTTGAAATGAAAGCTAGGGTTTTCTCCAAGTGAAGTATCTTCATTCAAAGATCGTTCCTACACAATCAAAGGCGAGTTTTATGCTCATTTCATATTATTAAGAATATTGTGTGGTTGAAAGACTTGGATTGAGGAGGAAAGTAGAATATGGAGCTCAAATGTGAAAATAATGGTATGTTTGAATAGTGACTTGACTTGAATGATAGTTCTTGACATGTCATGGGTATAATCTTGTTATGAATGATATTAAGGATGTTAAAGAAGAATTATATGTGAATGAATACGACGTTGGGTGGTAATTATGGTTATGGATGGCTTTGAGAGGGAATTTGAGAATTGAATAATGTCTAGTTTAGCAAAGTTTATTGATTATGATATTATTGATGTTTGGGAGTTGTTATATTATATGGAGAAAATTGTAGAAACAAAGGAAGTGCTGCCCAATTTTCGTTAGCCCTTAGTCGCCTTAGCTTAGCTTCAAGTATGTTTCCGGTTATCTAATCTTAGTACGAATTCTCTTGGATGTAGAATTGTGAACTTGGCGGGAAGTGTTTAGTCGGCAAAGTTAAAGAGATGTAAAGGTATGTAAGTCTAGTCCCCTTCTTTCAAAGGCATGACTCCTATATGATGATTCCTTCTCTATGTTTCCATGACCTCCTTACATCCCAAAGATGGAAGTTAAGGATTCTTAAGAGCTCTTTATGAGAAAGGGATAAGATGTGTTCGATGTTAATGATGTTGATGATGATTTTAATTCTAGATTTTCCAAAGTTTATGAATTGATGCTATTATGAACTTAATGATCTTATTCCATAACTTTCTTGATGTTATTCATTGTTGGCTATCTCACCTCATGATATTAGTTCCTTCAAGGTGAGACATAGTTATGAGGATTATTCTATAATGTAATCGGAGGTTCCCGACCTTATGTCACCCCGATAGAGTTGCAGCTTTTACTTGAGCTCTCATGCATGCTTCATGTTATGTATATGTATGATTACACTGAGCCTATATGGCCGTCCAAACACCACTACTCAGGGCGCAGTG
The DNA here is from genome assembly GCF_029784015.1 of Lycium ferocissimum. NCBI lineage: Eukaryota > Viridiplantae > Streptophyta > Magnoliopsida > Solanales > Solanaceae > Lycium > Lycium ferocissimum. The sequence continues at coordinate 21,486 of NW_026727911.1, read as the reverse complement.
GGCAGTTATGACGATGATTACACCGTGCCTATATGGCCAGGCAGACACCACTAGTGGGCGGCTTGAGATGTTTACCCCGGACGCAGGCTAATGATGATCACATCGTACCTATATGGTCATGCAGTTATACATGCTTATATCATATGGTGTTGTTTATTGTATAAGTTAGCATGCATGACTCCGCATTAAGAGGCAATCAGTTACAGGTTATCCCTTTATTTTATATTCTTGCATCTCTTTATCATGTTATCGTGTATGCCTTACATACTCAGTACACTGTTCGTACTGACGTCTTTTCTTTCTATGGACACTGTATTCATGCCCACAGGTTGACAGGGAGGCGGTACAGATTCATAAGAGTCTATCAGTAGCTACACAGGAGCACTCCATTACTCCGGAGGTGCCAGTCGTTGATGCATTCTTTTGTGTACATATTTGGGTATGACGGGGTCCTGTCCCATCCTTATATCTCAGTACTCCTGTAGAGCCTCGTAGATTGGTATGCGTGGGTAGTAGATGTCTCATGAATACACCAGGGTATCTTTTGTATATCATTTTTGGTAGCCTCGCGGGCTAATGTGTATATTTACATATATGTTTTGTAAGTGTTAATGACCATCTTATGAAGAGTTTTGTCTTGAGAATGATATACTGCCAGGTTGGGTATGATAGATAGCACTGTAAATGGTGCTCGGTAGCCAGCTCCGGGTATTTGTCATGGCCCACTAGTTGGTTCGTGGCAATGCTGCCCGAATTTCGGCAGATTCTAAATGGATTCGAATTAAAGGCTTAAGACGAATATGTGATGATGAGTCTAATAATAGTGTGAATTGTTGTATATGTATATTACGGGATTGCGAACGATCTTAAGTAAATTTCAAGACAGGAAGTAAGTTGTAAAGTCAAGAAGTAAGCCTCCAGGTATGTTAAGGCTAGTCCCTTTCTTTCTAAAGGCATGATCCTTTGTTATAAACCTTTGTGTCATACTCATAAGATCTTTGGTTCCACAAATGCTAGAAGTCCACGAATCTCATGATCCTTATGATGCTATTGAGCTTCTAAAGGCATGATTCTTTTCCTACTAACCCATGCATGAATTCCATAAAAATCCTCATTTCCAAGAATGTTAGAGATTCATGACTCTTAAAGTTTTTATGATGCTAAAGATGAATAATTTTTTTATGATAACCATGATGATGATTATGAGGGATTTATTTATTAAAGCTCCAAGACATATGGATTTCATGTTATTATGAGATGATTTTATTCATAGAGATTTCCAAGAACATGAGATTTATATTATTATTATGAGATGATTGAGCTTACTTTACAATTTCTTAATTTCCTTCATTATTGGCAATCTCACCTTATGACCCTTTTTCCAAGGTGGGATAAACGATGATGATTGATCCATAATATAATCGGAGGCTACCGACCTTACGTCACTGCGATATAGTTATGGCCTTTGATTGGGCTCTCATGCATGCTTTATATATATGTACGTATTTTTCACACCGCGCCGCGCTATAGCCGACCGGGCATGGCACGTAGATGTGCACACCACTGCAGTGGGCATGTTATGATATCGCCCTGGACGCGGGAGGCTCGGACGCGGGCTAATGATGATAACACCGAGCCTTAATGGCTGGGCATGATACTATATATATGAAACCGAGCCCTAATGGGCGGGCATGGTATTATATATATGTATAGAAATGTTTTTTTTTTGTTTTAAAGTTAAGCATGCATGACATCCGCCTCAAGAGGCATCCAGACATACAGGTTATCTCTCTCTTATTTCATGTTACTTTTTATATTTGTATTATGTTATTATCCATGCCTTATATACTCAGTACATTATTTGTAGTAACGTCCCTTCTTGTGGACGCTGTGTTCATGCTCGCAGGTTTAGGTAGTCAGGCGAGCAGCCCAGCGCAGTAGGATCTTCCCTCAGCCGCAGTCAGTGCGCTCCACTTGGTTCGAAGCCGCAGTCTATTTTAGTATGATATTTTGATTTGTACATATGGGTATGCCGAAGCCTTGTTCATCCTTCCTACAGTTTATATTCCATATAGGTCTGTAGACATTTGTACGTAGTTAGCAAGTTCTGTAGCCTTGCCGGCTCTATGATACTCGTGATATTGTAGCGACCATGTTGGTTCGCCTATGCATATATATGTTGGATTACCAGATATTTTTATGTTGGGCCCTTTTACGTGTGTGATACGCTCAAATTACACCTATTAATTATATAACGCGGACGTTGTCAAATATAGTAACCCAACAAGGTTGGGGTCGAATCCCACAGAGAACAATAAGTTGGCAATTTAAGCAAATTAGGAATTATTACTAACAATAGCTAGGCCGAACGCATCAATGGTGGTTTTTGATAAGGTTTTGATAAAATACGGAAATATAAATTCTAATCTAGAAAGCAAGTAAATTGATCAATGGCCACAAGTAAGGAATTAAGGAATCTATTTCTCAAGTAACGATCCAATTTATTTCACGAATTATAAATAATAGAAAGTTTATGTTATTTAACCTCGGATAATGACTCTAAATTAACTTCTCCCGAAGATTAACTAGACTACCCAATTGAAGATCCCTCAAGCAATTAGGAGCATTAAGAACACCCGAATATGGCTACAAGTGGTATCGCCTATTCCTAGGTCAATTTCCATTAGATGAGGGTTAACGCCCCAAATTCATGTTAATTATTCTATCCCAACCCCGTTCTTCCTCTTCCGAGTTTCAAACAAAGTAAATGGGCGAGTCCGAGGATTAGCTAATCTCTTGAGAAACGTTAAAGAACAAGAATAATTAAAATAACAGTAACTTAGTTGATTAAAAATAATGTCGATTAATAAATAAGCACAACAAGAGTTTCAATCTCAATTGTCACTAAGAAATTCCCATAAACAAGGTTTGAATAAAAGAAAGAAAATATATATAGGAACCCTAGCCTCCAAACTTGTGTTTTATGCCAAAGATATCTAAAAATTGTGGCTTATGAAATATTTGTAGGCGTAGGAAGAAACTCAAATAAAATAACCTAGTCCACAGTGAAAAAGGAATAACTTTGGGCCAAAAATTGCTCAGTCGTGTAAAGCGGCCAAACTGGACGCGCTGCTATTCATGCAAGCCGCTACTTCTTTAAATTCTTTTTTCTTTTGAATATTTGTAACATTCCTTTGTAATCATCATCTCTCTTTCTTATCCCCCTTCATCCTTTCCATTATTTTTCTTCCACGTTTCATTTAATTCTGCTCCAAATCTCTTCATCTTTACAATGCTTTATTCCTACATAGTAAAAATATAATATTAGCACAAACCATTATAATTAATACTCAAAAGACCATTAAAAGTGCTAGAATGTGAGCTAAAAATGGGTAAATATATGCATTTTTTGCCGAACATCACTACCCCACACTTAAACTCTTGCTCGTCCTCGAGTAAGCATTAAAATCACTCTAAAAAAATCAAGCCTAGGAACACCATCACTTTGATTGATGCCAACAATTAGGCCCTATAGCAACTCACAACATCAATATACACTTCCTGATCATCATGCAAGATATACAAGTCAACAAACAAACCACAAACTTCTAACCTCAGAGCCGGACTCTAACTCATCAAATTTGAGCTCACTCACCTATTCTGTCAAAGAAATCTAATAACATCACCTATCTATCATGAAACAAGTGCCCTCACAAGAAGAAATAATCCATACACTCAAATCAAAGAATTGAATGTAATTTAAGGACTTAACATCAAAGCACAACTCTCGCACTCAAAAAAAGAAATTCACATGTATGCACAAAGAACCATAGGCTTGCCCATTATGAACATCTCTACTAATTAAGTGTGCTTGAATAGAATCACATAGGACTTTAACCGGTTGTAATGTTGGCTAGGAGACGGGTAGGAAAACTATATAATAGTGACTTACACTTCCCTAAGCACTTTGCAATTTTAGAATTCATCACCCATTATTTTCATCTTTTCACTTTATTTTCAACCCTCTCTTCATCAATTATTTCAGAAGTATTTCTCATCATATCAAGAACGATCCTTTTTTTTTTCTCAAGCAAATTTTTTTTTTTCATGTCACATTCGTTCTAGGAGAGTCTTTTCATCACTTTGCAGCTTATCATTGGTCATCATATTTCACTTGACCATCCCTTTTCTTCAGATTTAACAATTATATCACACTCTATGCTACAGTGCTCAAGGAAGTAGAGTGCAAAAATCAGGGATTCAAACAAAAGGATCAAGGCAAAAATACGGCTAACAACCGAAAGGTTACAGGCTCAAAGGGCTAACTAGTGGTACAATTTCTGAAAAGGCTAAAGTTCACAAGACATATCGAAGAAAGCCTATTATCATCTTCTAAACAGAGCAACACTTTTTATTTCGCTTCAGTAATATGCAGGGCAAGTTCTAGACTAAGATGCAAAACATGGAATATATGCAAGAAATCCTCACCACACATGGCACAAGTCTCAATCAAGATGGATCAATTCTATTCTAGGACAGATAGGGTCATGACGAACTACAAAATAAGAAAAAGCTATATACAGAGTCACAATCATGAGTTTAGGTGTCAGAAAGTCTGCTATCTTTTCCTTACTCAAGCACTCACAGGAAAGTATAACTCAAGCTCAGGCCCAAATATGTTAATATCAAACAACTCAAAATGGGTTTTTCTTCTCTCTCCTTTACTACTCCTAAAAACTACTCCGAAAAATTTAAAAAATTACCCGGTTCAAAGGCCCCCCTCAGGAAAGAACCGAGGCCATAAGAAAACCCAAGGAGTGGATGATCTATGCCACTAAAAGAGACAAATAAGCTATAAAAAAAAAAAAAAAAAACGAAAAAAGAAAAAAATTCAGATACTTTTACAATGCTCTGAAGTTGGCTTTTATAAGGATTGGAATAGCAAAAAATTGTTAAAATCCAAGTTCTGCTCGGACTAGACTTTTTAAAAAAAAAAAAAAAAAAAAAAAAAAAAAAAAAACCATAGCCAAATTGGAGAAGGAAAAATTGTGAGTCACAGCACAAGGCAAACTAAAATTCAGAGGCCCTATTTTGCGCGATACCCATGCGCTGGACTGATCACGGAACTGAAGCTGCTAGTTATGAAATTTTTGCACTTTCAAATGCCTTGCGTTCTATGCTTACTTCCAGTGCACATATTTAAGTGCTCCCAATCAGCCTCATCATGAGCCAATCATCACACCATATTATCTTGTCTCGCTTCTTTTGTTTCTTTTTTATTTCTCTCTCTCTCTTTTTAATCTTTTTTTTTCATTTTTTTTTTTAAACATGTAAGGCTAAAAAAAAAATCTTATGACATAATCATCCTTGACCTCAAAAATCGGAGGTACCATCCCACACTTAAAAATATGCATTGTTCTCGATGCATATATAGTAGAGAAAAATTAAAACAAGGGGGAAAAAGTACTCCCTGAGACCCTCTAGGGCCTAGCTAGTAGCATAATCCTCAACATTAAGGGTCGGGACGACCCCACACTTAAGCCCAAACATGCTCCTCAACTTTCAACTTCGGGTACTCAGACTTCCCTAATCTGCAAAACAAAAACAAAACAACATGTAACACTATAGAAACAAAAATCTAAAACTATTACACATTGGGTTGCCTCCCAACAAGCGCCTTAGTTAATGTCGCGACACGAAGTGAATCAACTTTATAGCTTTTCTCGCCATTTGGAGCTTATGAATTGGGCACCCAACTTGGATTCAATTTTGTGACTACGAGCGGCGGGGGTGGTAAGTAGATGAACAAGCCAAGCATAATATTTCTCATCTTACACTTCTTGGCTTTCAAGTGAGGAATGTCGTTCTGCCTTCTTGAGTTTTCAAATTGCAGGATATATGGCGTTTGAACTTCTTGAATTTCGACATCCTCTTTTTCCCCCGGATTGGAGTCAACAACAACCATATTTTTCAGAACAATGGTTGACTCCAATTTATATTTTTCTTTGGCATTCCCAATAAACTCATCTTCATGATTGACCCCCAACAAAGGGGTTACCTTTTCAGATTGAGTTAGGGAGTTCATATTGATTCTCATCTGGATCGAATGCCTATGGCGGATTTTCTTCTTCTGTCATCAAACCAAGTTGGAGACTAGTTTCCAAGTATTCTTCCAAGGCATTTTGATTTTCATTACCCTCACAAAGCGGACATTCCAACATGAGTTCGAACTCACCAATTTGGTCATGCTCACAATATAAGTCAAAATCACTACCAAACAAGTTTTCATGCAAAGATGCCATTTTTAATTTTTTTATTATTTTTTACAAATAAAGTAAAACATAGAAAACTACTATACAAATATTCACAGGTTCGGTTCAAAGCAAGTTAGCTTATTTCCTAAATTAGCCAAAATACGCCAGTTGTTCCCCGGCAACGGCGCCAAAGTTTGATACGCTCAAATTACACCTATTAATGGTATAACGCGGACGTTGTCAACTATAGTAACCCAACAAGGTTGGGGTGGAATCCCACAGAGAACAATATGTAGGCAATTTAAGCAGTTTAGGAATTATTACTAACAATAGCTAGACCGAACGCATCAATGGTGGTTTTTTATAATGTTTTGATAAAATACGAAAATATAAATTCTAATCTAGAAAGCAAGTAAATTGATCAATGGCCACAAGTAAGGAATTAAGAAATCTACTTCTCAAGTAAAGATCCAATCTATTTCACGAATTATAAATAATAGAAAGATTATGTTATTTAGCCTCGGATAATGACTCTAAATTAACTTCTTTCGAAGATTAACTAGACTACCCAATTGAAGATCCCTCAAGCAATTAGGAGCATTAAGAACACCCGAATATGGCTACAAGTGATATCGCCTATTCTTAGACCAATTTCCATTATATGAGGGCTGACGCCCCAAATTCATGTTAATTATTCTATCCCAACCCCGTTCTTCCTCTTCTGAGTTTCAAACAAAGTAAATGGGCGATTCCTAGGGTTAGCTAATCCCTTGAGAAACGTTAAAGAACAAGAATAATTAAAATAACAATAACTTACTTGATTAAAAATAATGTCGATTAATAAATAAGCACAACAAGAGTTTCAATCTCAATTGTCACCAAGAAATTCCCATAAACAAGGTTTGAATAAAAGAAAGAAAATATATGTAGGAACCCCTAGCTCCAAACTTGTGTTTTATGCCAAAGATGTCTAAGAATTGTGGCTTATGAAATACTTATAGGTGTAGGAAGAAACTCAAATAAAATAACCTAGTCCACAGCGAAAAAGGAATAACTTTGGGCCGAAAATTGCTCAGTCGTGTAAAGCGGCCAAACTGGACGCGTTGCTATTCACGCAAGCCGCTGCTTCTTTCAATTCTTTTTTCTTTTGAATATTTGTAACATTCCTTTGTAATCATCATGTCTCTTTCTTGTCCCCCTTCATCCTTTCCATTATTTTTATTCCATGTTTCATTTAATTTTGCTCCAAATCTCTTCATCTCTATAATGCTTTATTCCTACATAGTAAAAATATAATATTAGCACAAACCACTATAATTAATACTCAAAAGACCATTAAAAGTGCTAAAATGTGAGCTAACAATGGCTAAATATATGCGGTTTTTGCCGAACATCAGCGTGCAGGTATTCTTTGAGTTATGTTATATGTTGTTCAAGGTAGCTGTTAAGTCAGGTAGTTCCCGACCTATGGGTCGGAGCCCGTCATGCCCCTCGTTGGGGTGTGACAGCTATGAATGTGTCATAGCCCGATGGAAAGTGAGTTATTGATGCATAGGGTTTATGAGTAGGCTATGTGGCTCACCTAGTTATGTTTGTGAAATCATGATGAGAGGTGCCTGGTGGGTTATCTCCGGGTGCCCGTCACGGCCCTCTAGTTAGGTCGTGACAGAAGTTAGGGGAAAAATATTGCTACTTCATCACTCTTCCAATTCTAGATTACTTGAAACCCACTTGATGATTCTCTAGGTGAACATGTTTAGGAGTAATTTCTTAGGTGGAAGGAGGGTTGGAGGGTGTTAAGAGGACTTTTTTTTGGGACTAAAAATCTCATTTTTGAGCTTTCCCAACCGAGCTGGGCGGCTGGGACTTAGGGTTATGAAAAATGGGATAATTCCCGAAGTGATCCCTTAAATAGGGAAATTCACTGTGCAAAACCGCCCTAGCGGTAAGTGTACCGCTACAGCGGTACCGCTTGGATAGCCAATCCACCGCTATGGCGGCTGCACAGTCATAGGCGGTTACCGCTACAGCGGTTAGTATGCCGCCACAACGTCACCGCTATAGCATCAAAGCGATCACTGTGGCGGTCTAGCTTTATCTATTTGCCCACGCTTCTATTGCTTACGCGATGCGCATGACGATCTTGGTTTGGCTTGAAATGTTTTCAGGACGTGAATAGGTGGAGACACTGTTAAGGGCCATAGTTGTCGTCTTTCTTCAAATTTCACAATAACGACCAAACGGGTCATTACACCTCAAGTATAAACTCATTATGGGGTTCAAGCAAAAGTTCAAGCAAGCCATTACAATTTGGAACACTCATGGAAGAAGTGACAATTTGCAAACAAGTTTTACCTTCATTTTCAAAACATCCTTCCCCAACTATCATGTCATTTCCCTTCAAGGGAAGGCTTCCATCACAAGGGAAAGGGTAATCTAACCTATGCCAAGCTAGAAGTAGCATCTCCCCATACCTTAGGTTAGGAGATCTAGCATAGTCCTTCCAAGAAGTGTTCTCTTGTTCATGTAACTCACTCCCCTTCTTTAAAGAGCACTCTTCACTTTCGCAAGCCATTCTCAAATTCGACGTTGGTCCATCAAGTGGGTCACAAACCCTCACGAAAGATCCCTCGTCCTTAGGGATGGTGTCAAGAACTTCACCCACCCTATTCTTGTCATCAAGACTAAGCTTATCATCATCTCATAGTGGGTTATAAAACACATTATAGTCTCCAAAGGAAACTACACTGTTACACCTCATAGTCGTGTACGTGAAATCTGTTGGGCAGTAGTTGGTTAAGTCAAGACGTGGCGCATTCACCTCATGGTTACGAGGGTTTGAGTTCATATAATAATCTATGGAAGACTCGGGGACCAAGCAAATCAAGGAAATTAAGTTTGTCAAAAAAAATTTGAAACAGGATTTTGAGTCAACTTTGGAGGGGCATATCTCCATGTGTATTAGGAGTTTTAAGGTGTTTCAAAATCCTCAAATGAAGTTCGTCAAGTATAGGTTATAATGCAACAAACCGCTCGTCTATAGGATATCAGAGTAGAGAATTATAGACGTTACAAACTGAGCTGATAAGCGAGAAACGAATCGCAATGAATCTGCGCTACGGTTCTACAAGATCTTGCTACGATGACGTAGCTACAGTTGCCGCCTCAGCCCCTATATAAAGGGCTAAAACCTCACTTTTTCATCCAAAATTTCCAGAAAATTCAGCTCCAAAAAGAGCTCTCAAATATTACATAAAAGTGAGGATTTTGAGCAAAATTCAAGCCCCGGAGTACTAATCGAAGACCGGACAACTTGTAGTCGCGATTATCGTATCGTTTTGTGCTAGAGTTAGCTTGGGAACAAGTGATTATTGAAGATCTTGCCACTTTAGTAAATATAAGGTATGAATCCTTGAATTTCTTCCTTTATTAATCTTGATCAAGGAATAGTTGTAAGAGTGAAAGTCATAGTTTGTTGTGTTGAGGTTGTTGGCTTATGGATGAAGTTTGAAGAGAAATTTGTATGAAAAATACATATAATTGTCTTGTGGAATGTTAAGGATGTTGTTGTTAATGTTGTTGGTATTGTTTGGAAGTTGTTTTAGCATTTGGAGGAAGTCGACGATATAGGGGAGGTGCTGCCCAAATTTTCGTAACCTAAATTTAGTCTCCCATAATTAGTACTTATGAGTTGATGGAAAGACGATGAAAATATGATTAATGATATACTTCTCGATATATATATAGGCTCGGGTGAAGGGCAAGCCTCGATATAAGGAATTCTTTAAGTGGTGGCTCGACGAATAAGGTATGTTAAGGCTAGTCCCTTTCTTCTAAAGGCATGAATATTTTCTTATGAATCCAATTAGTACATAAACACGAGCGTTCCATAACAAATTCCATTTCATCCTTATGCTTTGTATTTGATATCTTAAGGTGTTGTCGTTTGATTGGTTTCAAGACATTATTTCACTCATCGTCATCGAATAATCCTTTGGACTCGATATGAATTCCATAAACTATTCGGGGGTTAACGACCTTATGTCACCCTGAAGGGTCAAGAATCAGATCCTTGATTTCTCATTCAAAACCAGCCTCAGAACGTTGCTGCGGAAGGAAAAATAGAGTTCTGCGCAGAAAGCTTCAGGACATCCCGCTTTCCTTCCGCATCACGGAAGAAAAGCGGAAGCCCTCAGAACCTTGCGCTTTCCTTCCGCATCGCGGAAGGAAAGCGGAACTCTGCGCAGTCCGTTGTTTTCAGTTCAGCCCAATAATGGTCTCATGATCCCTTTATGTGAATCCATAAATGTTTTCCAAAAATATTTTTATTCCCAAAAACTAGAAATTCATGATTCATAGAGTTTATGATTCAAGGCCTGACTTCTTTCTTGATAATCCATAAATATTTTCCAAAATGTCCCTATTTTCCGAGTCGAAGATTCATGATTCTATAAGCTTTTATGACAACAACAACGGACATGTTTTTACAATGTTAATGACGATGCTAAAGATGATAATATTTCCATGATGATTATGACGACGATGATGATTTCATGTTTAAAAGTCCCAAGCTTATGATTTCAATGTGAATATGAGAATGTTGAGTTATTTTCATGATTTTCTTGATTTTTATTCAATGTTGTTGATCTCGCCTTATAATGATTGTTCCCTCAAGGTGAGATAGAGCGATGATGATTATTCCATAATATAATCGGAGGCTACCGACCTTACGTCACTCCGATATAATTGTGGCTTTTGATTGGGCTCTCATGCATGCTTTATATATATGTATGTATTTTCTCACACCGCGCGCGCTATAGTCGGCCGGGCATGGCACGTAGATGTGCACGCCCTGCCGTGGGCATGTTATGATATCGCCCCGGACGCGAGCTAATGATGCTAACACCGAGCCTCAATGGCCGGGCATGATACTATATATATGACACCGAGCCTTAATGGTCGGGCATGGTACTATGTATATGTATAAAATGTTTTTTTTAAAGGCTAAGCATGCATGACATCCGCCTTATGAGGCATCCAGATGTACAGGTTATCTCTCTTATTCCATGTTACCTTCCATATCTATATTTTGTTGTTATTCATGCCTTACATACTCAGTACATTATTCGTACTGACGTCCCTTCTTGTGGACGCTGCGTTTCATGCCACGCAGGTGTATACAGATGAGTACAGGATATTAGTAGGAGATATTCCAGCTGGATTGGCGAGCTCCATTTCCTTCCGGAGTGCTGCCGAGTCAGAGTATCTATGTTATGGTATCTGGATTTATGTTAGAGACTTTGCAGATAGAGTCACGTATATACATGTCAGTCTTGTAAGCGGCTCTGTAAGCCGATGTATCATCATGCATTATGTTACAAATTTCATGTGATTACAGTTTTTACTTGATTTGAGAAAGACGAGAAGCATGTTTATTTTTGAACAGCTTTCATTATGCACTCATTTCATGATTTAAGAATCCAGTAAGATTTTGAGTATAATGAGAACCAGCGGGTTCGCTCGGCCCTAAGTAAAGGTCGGGTGCCTATCATGCCCTATTAAAAGTTAGGGTGTGACATACATGCTCAACATTACCATACACCCCACGAGGTACATCATTTCCACAAGTCATGTCAACTTCAAATAAGGCATTATCTCTAATGAGAGGACAATCATTAAACGATGAAGGTTCAAAACATGCAATTCTCCTCTCATAAGGACAAATGTCATTTTGACAATCACTTTCACGCACATGACTAGCTAAGCGATCAACTATATCAACATCATCACTAAATTGAGGTTCATTAAGCATAACACACAAATCCTTAATTAGTGGACTATCATCACAAGCAAATTGATCTAGACAAATACCCACATTAGTTGGACACAAATCGATCTTACTAGAAGAGTCAATTCGGTCAACTCTAGGATCAACTAGTGGGTGAGCTATCATATAACGTGACAATATACTAAAATGCAAATCACAAGCGTCAACACTTGGTGTACATAAATTGACCTCACAAGAAGATTCAATTCGGTCATCAATAGGATCAACTAGTGTTGGATCACCCCTATCAACCACATTGTCAATATTCATCAAAGACCAATTAAGCTCAACACATGGTAAAGAGTCATTAAGATTAATGCATGGTAAACTATCTTTCATACTCAATTCGGCATCAAGATCACCTAAAGAAGTAGGAGTATTAGGATAAGCTTCTTTGCCTCGATGTGCATTCAAATGATCTTCTTACCTTGAGCTACCAATGGTAAGCTCACTTGACCAATTGGAGGGATGGTCTTGGCCTCCATCCTTTCTTTCAAGCATGGGATTTCTTCACATGAAGACTTCTTTAGTAATTTATCTCTTTGAGTACCTAGAAAAGAGTCTTCATAACAAGATGAAGAAGTAAAGGTTAGAATGATGTTGTGACAACTCCCTCATGTCACTCTGCACAACCTCTCCTTTTTCCGCTCTAGAGTTGTCACATATCTTTCCCTTACTCCTCTCAATTTTGTATCTCTCATGTCCTTTGAAAAGGGAATGAGCTCCCAAAATTCCCTTCGAAGGGTTAGGAATGTGCTTGGTGTCTTTTTTCTTTCCATATGGATTGACAAAGCGACACCTCCAAAATTCCTTTAAGGCACTCCAAGTCTCAATTGGGTTCCCCCTTTCTTTATCATGCTCCCAATGCTTTATAAGAATCCCTTTGAGGGTGTTAGAAGCTAGCTCCACTTTTTCTTTTTCCATGAATAGGTTCTCTCTTTCTTTCACAAGTTGAGCCATGTACGCCTCGATACTACAAGAAGGCAATGCCAAATTCCCTAACTTAAACATTGTACCTGCAAAAACTAGCAAACACGTTAGTAGCAAAAATTCCTCACGTCACTCGTATTTGCACTCACCTTACCTCTCAACCTAGTGCTTCTTCCAAAGTTGGTAAAGAACCTCTTATCCAAAATCAATTCACAAGGTTGCTAAGCTTTGTGGAAGAATGGATTCTTGTTTAACGAATGACTGACAACACAAAAACTAACGGAAAGAGCCAAAGAAGTTCCAACGAAATTAAAACAAGAAAAGCTTGAAAGAATTGGCACGAAAGAAATACGGACTCAAGAACTAGTTAACAGTCAAGTAAGGATTAATTACTAGTTGTTAATTGGCTAGGAGAATCAAAGAAATGAGAAGAAGAAGTGAACAAACCTTGGCCAAACACTTAGACAAATTTGGAAAGTTTTTGGCCAACACTTTGAAAATTTGGAGTTGCTTGCAGCGTGTTTTTAAAACGCACATAACCTTTTCTACAGAGCTCGGATTGATGAATGGTTTGTTGATTTGGAAAGTAGACTCGCCGAACTTCAATTTAGATATAGGTTATGGGTCTCGTAACACCTTATACACACAAATATTTGCCCCTCTAAAGTTGGGCCAAAATCTGCCAACACTTGGGAAAAATTTAAGACATTTAAAAAAAATCTGGTCTCTAAAAATGTGGGCCACGCGCCTGCAGAAGCGCGTCAGGTCGACGTCAGCACTGACGTGGCGGATGATGTGGCAGATGACATATATATATATAGGCAAATATATATTTTTTTTCAAAAAATCAGAAAATTGGACTTAATATTTCTGATTTTTTTTTTTTTGATACTTACTTGAGCCCACAAACACTTTTTGACCTCTTTACTTGAAGAATTTTGGATCAAAGGCCCCTTTTTAGTGCCTTCTTCCTCTTGAAGATTTGAATGTTCTTAAGAACACTAAGAACAATTCAAAATCCAATGTATGCCCAAATCAACTCCGTTTCCTCCCAAATTTCGGCTATGAGCTCCCTTTCACTTGTAGAACAAAGCCCACTATCAATTACGCTTCAATTTCCACCCTATCATCATGACCCGCTTTCAAGTTCTTCAAGTCCTTCTAATCTTCAAATCCCAAAAATGGTAGATCCTTCAAATTAGCTCCAAATTAACTCAAATTTCGGATCTGAGTTCTCTATGATGTGGAGAATAAAACCCAATAGGTTTCAACCTCCAATTTTACCTCCTTCAACAAAACCCAAACTTGTTCTTCAAGCTTGAAGCTCCAACAATAGTGAAATTCTCAAAACACCTTCAAACTCCACCAAACTTCGGATTTAGATGTATTCCACCTCAACAAACTCAAATCCAACTTCAAAAACATTCAAATCAAACCACAATTGCAATTTTTTTTTTGGCAATTTTTGGAATATATATTATTATTTTTTTGAGATTTTCAAATTTTGAGCCTAGGATTATAAATTGTAGGAACAATCTCTAAACCTATGCTCTGATACCAAATGATACGATTTGAATTGGGGAAAAACATCAATTCAATACTAAAACGCGAAATTAAAAGATAACAAGAAATTGGGATGAGAATTGAAGAAAAGGGGATGAGAAATAGGGATAAAAGCAAGACTCAATGAATAATGAACCTATGAGAAAACCTAAGTATATGAAACTTAGACCCTCTCAATTTGATTCAATTCAAAGAACCTATAATATTTGAAATCAAGGCAAGGAAAATTCAATTGAATCCACAAATGGACAACCCTTCATGAAATAAATGGAAAATCGGTTCAAAACCAACAATGGAATCCACCATTAACTATTACTAACCTAAAGCTAATCCTAACTAAACAATCTATCTCTCCAAAGGAGTATTCTCAATTCATCATAATCTAATCTAATCTAATCAAATGAGAGCCAAGCTATATATACAAAATAATCAAAGAAGACTAATAGGCAATTACAATGCTACCCTTAATGAAGTAAGGGTCGTGTTTGGCTAGTCTTCTTAGTGTAGTCTTCAATTCAAGGATTGGTCTTAAATGACCAAACACGTCCCTCCTTACATAGATGACCCTCTAATCAACCTTGCATGCATGGCTTTCTTGCAAGCATAACCTTCCTTGCGCCAAGTAGCCACTTGCACAAATAGCCCTTTGCGCAAACAGCCACCTCAAGCTCTAAATCTCCCAACCAAGCAAGCTCCCAAACCTTGTAGGATTCCACCTCTATAAAGCTCGTAGAGACTTGGCTCTCATCAATGATCATCATCAAGTGTGTAGTGTGGAAATACACACTTGAGGCCCTTTGAAACGCTCCAAATGTGGTGAATAACCTCCAATGAAGATCATAGACTCTAAGTTGAGCTCCACCATGAATCATAGGCTCTATAAATGCACTCGAGCCAATGAGAATCATATAAAGATACCAATATCAATGTCAAGTAATTTCATCCTTCCGATTTACTCCCAATTAACAAACAATCCACCAATTTATACACAACGTATCAAATAGGGTCCTACGGAATCTACAGGCCACTAGCCCGATCAAACAAGTCACAAGCAATACCAAACCCTAAGGCAACATCCAACCTAACTTCATACCTAAAGGTTTACATAAACTCTCCGACAATATCATCTAAACATACGCTTCGCTAATCAAAGTCTCACCATAAGGTAAACCGTAACCTACCTGGAAGGCCGAGCAGAAATATCAGCAACAATCACTCCTTAGACTTTCTTTTCCTTTGAGCGTCGAGATAAATAAAGTCTAGGCACATTAGAATTAAGAAGAACATCAATCAAACCCTATTTTTATTCAAAACCCAAATCCCCATCCAATGGAATAGGGTTCATGAACTAGAAGGGTGGAATTAGGAATCTAAAGGCCTAAACATGAAATTAAGCTCTAACTGATCAATTCCCATCAATTACAAGCTAGAAGAATCACCAATTTACTTAAATTCGGATTCTAGGCAAAACCCTCAAATATGAGTATAAACCCTAACTTTAATTCTCACAAATTATCCACTAATTAGGAAGGAATCATGCAATAATAGATTCTAATCATCAATTCCATGCTTAATCAATCCTAATACACCAAAAAATCAAGGTTTTATAATTAACAACTTATTGAAGAAAGAAACCCAAAAAATACCCTTTGTTATTCTTCCAAGTTCGACGGATTTTCTACCATGAATTCATACTTAGGGAGGGTAAATGAAAGAGATTAAGATTAGGGAACTTATCCTCATGAGAAATTGGACCAAACCCTCCTAAAATCGCTTCCAAGAGACTAAGGAAATGTGATTTTTGGAATGGGAAGAAGAAGGGTTTTCTTAAGGCATTTAAATAAAAAATCTGGCCCGTCAGCCGCTTCAGTAGTTCGGTCATTGCTTTCGCGCTACTGCTTCAGTGGTTCGGCCTCGCTTTTGCGCGCGCTTCCGCGCTACTGCTTCCATGCCAAAGCGGTCACCAAAAACCATAAAATCCCAAACTTGAAATCGACCCTCATAACTATCCCGGAACCTACTGAACACAAACTAAATATGCAGATATACATAAAAACACGCTACGAATGCACTCGTGACCTCGGAGTTCCCATTGGAGGTCTCGTTGATAGAGTAAACTCCCGATACCTCAAAACTAACTTTTCAGCTCAAGTCCCAAAATGCACCCGAGTGCATTGGGAACCGAACCGAATATACAAACGACCATCCGGACCTCTCGAAATTGATGAATTTCCAACAAAGGTCAGTTTATCAAAAAATCAACTTTAAGTCAACCCTTTTTCGCTTTAAGCCTAAATTTTCCCAAAAAGTCACCCAAATCATATCCAAATACATCGAGAAGTGTGTCAACGGTCCTCTCGGGTCAATATGAACTAAACAAGCTCGGGGAAGGTTCAAAAGCATCGAAAAAGCAATAACGACCAAATGGGTCGTTACAATCACATTCTTTATCTAATCTAGTACTACTCTCTTTTAGGCCTATTGTCGTAATAGACTTCGTAACTTGTGTTGAAGGATGACCTAACCATTTGTGCCAACGGTCGAACCGATCGACTACCTCCGGCTTTATAGCTCGTATCCACGGCACATTTCAAAAATAGTAAAGTCCACCTCGACGCTCACCTATTCCAAGAAGCTTCCTCGAGGTGAGGTCCTATATAGAACACATAATTTTGTTAAAATTTACATCATAAACTAAATGATCAACAAGTTGTGACACAGAAATTAATTCGCATGTTAAATCTGGAACATAAAGGACGCCCTTCAACCAAATCCTATTATTTAGATTGATTGTTCCTTATCTCGTGGTAATTGAGCTACTTCCATTCGGAAGCCCAACCGAATACTCAGGAATGTCCCGCTGATCGCTCAGTTCCTCCGGATTACCTGTTACATGGTTGGTGGCTCCAGAGCAAATGATCCAGGATGAGTTTTCGATCTTACCGTCCATCTTTCCATTTGAGTTTATTCCTTGAGAATTCAACACGTGAATCACAGTCTTTTGGATCTCTTTGCTCAAATTGTGAGGTCCTATCCCGCCTGTGTTCAATGATCCCATCTCTACCTGAGCTCCTTCCTTGGTAACCACGGTGTTAGGCCAGTAGTTGCCTCTTCCACAACCATATCTCGGTCCACCCCCTGCTATTGTTGTTGTCCTCTTTCTCTTCCTCCGATTTTTTCATCTCTTTTTTTATTTCCTGGCCACTAATCCGGATAGCCAATGAGTTGAAAACATCCGTCCACCACGTGTCCGGATCTCTTACAATGTGTGAAGAATGCACCATCATTTTTCCCTTCACTTTGGTCACGGTGAGGGTTTCTCCCTTGCATGGCAAAATCCATGGTTTCACTCCGGTCCTTCATCTTTTGAGTGATTCCTCTTATACGCTCTTCTTGCACCAGCTTCGAGTAGACTTTGTTTAATGATGGTAACGGTTCCCGGGCCAATATATTTGACATCACCATTCCATACATTTCTTCATCCAATCCTATAAGGAAAAGATGTACTTTTTCTTCTTCTCTTTTGGTTTCTAGGGTTGTCCCTAGATTGCACTACACTTTCCGCACTTGCAAGTCAGAATATGTTCGTAATTTACCAATTGCTCCCACAACTTAGTGAGTCTTCTATAGTAATTCACTATGGTCCTTCCCTTCTGCTTGCACTCCGCGAGTTCAGCCTTAAGTAGTTGCATTCTAGGGCCGTTAATAACGGCGAACCGTTCTCGGATGCTCGTCCAGAATTCTTCTGTTTTCGCTTTATGCGAAATCGTTGATCGAAGCGTTTGTTCTATGGTGTTGCGAATCCACGATACCAATAGTGAGTTTATAGTCCACCAATCTTCCAAATCTAGCGACTCTTTATCCGGCTTCTTGCTCGTACCATCAACGAAGCGAAATTTCTTCCTAGCTCTTAGGGCTGTCCTCATGGATCTAGCTCATTCTTCATAATTTTCACCCTTCAAGTGGACTTGTGTCACCACAATTCCAAGGTTATCATTCGACGTAATGTCATAAGGAGAGATTGTTTTTCTTTGGATTTTGTTTTCTTCACCGGCGATTCCTTTGCTTTTTTTGCCGGTTTCTCCGTCGCCTGCCATTGTTTTAGGATTTATGTGTTCTTTCTAACGTGACTCTGATACCATGTTAAAATCAAGACAGTGACGAAAATTTAGAGAGAAGAGAATAATTAGAGAATTATTTCTGCCTTTCATTCATCATAATGACTTCCTTATATACAAATAAGATTTCTCATTGCCCTAGTCTAATAAGATAACCCTGCTGTAAAAAAACTAAAATTCTATTTTATGATAATTAAAAATTCACCATAAATAAATATTACAATTATACTAGAATAGGGTTCCTACCGACCTAAGGTTTTACCGACACACCGACGTGTCCAGACAAGCTGGTCCGGTGACATTCGATCTCAATATCGTCTGTAATTCTTTAAAAAAATCTTACAGCTTAGTCAACTTTCTATTAGCTACCAAGTCAAATGTAAATAATCAAACCTCTCCTCTTGAAAAGAAGGGTCTCTTAGGTTATATCTTCTGTCACCAATCAATGTACGTAAAATAATGACGGTACTAATTAAAGAATTACGCCAGACCAACGCCGAAGAATGCATTGACTAGTAACATTTTGTAGTGAGTATTAACATGATGTATTAGCCAATAGCTAATATGCATTGACTAGTAACATTTTGTAGTAAGTATTAACATGATGTATTAGCCAATGGCTAATTATGCTGCACATGCAGATCCTTACCAATAAATATAAAAAGTTGAATAAATGGAAAAATAAACAATCATTGAATTGGACAGATGGCTTGTGCCTAAGGTGATCATCCGTCCATGACCTCTCAACTATCTTTCATTTTACCAAATTTCAGATCTAAGTTTTACATTACTTGCTTATCCAGTTCTAAGATTCATACGTCTCTAATAAGTTGAGTGTCGAAACTAATGCCCGTTTTGTCTGACTTTGTATTGGATTATAAAATTTCGAGAAGGTAACATGCATGTTATAGTTACTCTATAAACTTTAAATAATATGACTATAGTAAAACACCAGTGGCTTATGACCTTATGCTATATAATTTACAACTTGTATGATTCCCATTTGTCTGTAGACACTTGAATCGAATTGGATAATTTTTTGAATTTTAAATATTTTACATGGCAAGTTTAAAACCACAAAATTCAAATGATAACGCACATCTTCAATTTAGAACCACAAGATTCAAAAATCTCTTTTTATTTCATAAATATTATGTTCAGTCAAATTAAGACACTTAAATTTGGAAAGAGGGAGTACTACTTTTTACCCGTGTGATCTACTTGTATTTACTCTTTTCCTATAGAGAAGACTTGTAATCACGTTAATACGCTATAGCTAATCATTTAGCGTCGACTTTAAGTGCGATGATTACGTATCATTAAGAGCACCATGTGGAGATTCTGACCAAGGATTAATTCTATATATATAACGGAATATTTTTAATTTTTAGTAATATTGCGGGTCAATATGTTGTGGCTTAATATATAGGTTCCCTTTTATATTAATCCTTCTTATTCCATTATTTTTACTTTCCACATATCTTGCAGTCAAAATTTCAGATGCTTTTCATGATTAGGCCAATTATGAATGAACATGAACGAACATGTATGTATGAAGTTTTATACCCAATCATAGGGAAGACAAATTATTATTTCACAATGTTGTATGCATTTTATCTTTAAGTTGTATACGGTAAAAACCGGATTAACGCTTAGCCGGTGAGACCGGGGACCGACAAAAGAAAGAAGACAAACACAAGCGCTCAGATCGAGGGTATTGCATTAATAGTGCTTGGTCAGAAGAAGTTTGAAGAAAACCGTAGGGTCCGATTTATCCGGGGAAAACTTCTTAGCGCAGTTGGTCCGGTTTCTCCATGGCCGAGTTGATCGTGGCCGTTGGTCTAGTTTATACATAGCTGAGTTAGTCTTGGCCGTTAGCCCGGTTCTTCATGACCGTTATGACCGTGGCCGTTGGTCCGGTTAATCAGTTGTTCAATTGACACGTGTGAAGACCGTTTTGCCACCTGTTACTGTCAGTCGTACGGATGTCAGACCGTACGACCCAACCTTATCCATATTAGGGCTTCCTTTATTCCTAAAAGGGCTAGATGATGTATGAAAGGCCCATAGAGAAAACTATAAATAGGGGGCACTTCCTTACTTTTAGGGGTTGGCTTTTTCAGATTCAAAAACGTTGTATTAGAATTTATATTGAAGCTTTCTCTCTCTCTCTCTCTCTCTCTCTCTCTCTCTGATTTTGGTCCGGTTTATAGCCTTAAATTCAGTGAATCATATCGTTCAATATTGCACGAAAATATACACAATTATCTTAGCTCAAATCCATAATATTCACACATTCAACCAAATCATTATCACGTAAATTCATATATATATATATATATATATATACATATAAGCCATCCATAAACGAATACACATATATATTCTTCATTAATAAAAAAAAAATAGATTAAAGTACCCACATATCCTATACCTCATTTACAAATTCAACTTATTACCCAATTTCGGGGTAAACAGTTTGGCGCCTACAGTGGGGCTAGGATAATAGTGGTCTTTGATCTCGATTTACTTGCTCACCTAAAGAGTTTTCGCTTCTTTTGTTCGTCTGCGTGAAAACGGACCAAATGGCAAACAGTGGACAATCTGGTCACATCAACAACGAGATTGTGGCCGAAAATGAGAACAGTGGGCTACGGGGACTACCAGCGGAACCCGTCGATCCTAATACCGTCGATTCGAGGGAGGACCTCAACCGACAAAACACCATGAACTAGGGAGAACGCCGCTCACCCGCCACCGATCCCTAAATACCTCAACTACCACTTTGTCCCGG
>NW_026727910.1:0-29765 GCF_029784015.1 Lycium ferocissimum | reverse complement strand
ACATAATAAGTAATTTTATAAGGCATAACTTTCCCCCAACCCTCGTGGTCGGGCTCGGATGGGATCGGCATCGGTCCGTGGGGCCCGTGACCTTTCTACGTTTACCCTTAATAACCTTCGAGAAAGATTTGAAACTACTTTTACCTTAACTTCCGCATATGGATTTCTATTTATTTAATGAGTTTGTGATTATGATTTTATGCATACTATTGTCACTCACGACTCCGCTCGTGCATACGGTTAGTACTTCTTTCACCGGATCCCGGGCCGGTTATACTTCGTGCGCATTATGATATATTCCGGCGTGATGATGTGTTACGGTTCACCGAGCTCCCCGTTAGAGGGCCGGGTTCCGTTTGGTGTGATGCTGTGTTATGGCGTTACGGTAGGCTGTGATGTGTTATGGGGGTATGTCGGGTACGGAGATATGAAACCTTCTGGTGTGATGATGTGGCGTGGCACCAACGACAGGCGGGCGACCACCGTTCTAAGAGCCCGATGCATGACTTGTATTTTCATGAGTAAGCATTATGATATTTTGAATATTGCATTTACCTTCCGTACTTCTGGTTTTGACTATAATCTTATTTACTATATTTCATGCTTTACATACTCAGTACATATTCCGTACTGACCCCCTTTCTTCGGGGCCGCGTTTCCGCGCGTGCCAGATACTTATTTGGAGGATCCACTAGCTTAGGATTCCGGCTCAGCTGACTTGAAGCGCTCCCTTGTCCTGGAGCCTATATTCTGATTCAGATTCTGTACTATGCATATGTATATGTTTATTCACGGGTACGGCGGGGCCCTGTCCCGTCATATGATTCTGTTATGACTCTTAGAGGTCTGTAGACATATATGCGTGGGTTATGGGTATTCACTGTTCAGTCGTGTCCGTGTAATTTGTGATTTGGACGTCCCCCTATGCTATGATAGCCTTACCGGCTTACTTGTGATAATATCTGTTGGACTACGATAACGATGTGTACGTCTGTACATTTGTGATAGCTTCGGGGCGGCGTCCCACTATTTGTATATATATATATATTATCTGTACATGGTATCAGTTATTTGCTCACTACTTCTGCTTTGGGGAAACTGGGTAGGTACGGGTGCCCAGGTCGGGCACTAGTCGCGGCCTACGGGGTTGGGTCGTGACACTTTCTCAAAGCTTCTTGATTTTTCTTAAGAGTGAAAGTGATGAATAAGATGACTAAGTCATCTTTTATTCTCACATATTAAGGTTCCATGTGGCCTTGGCCCACAAGTCATGTGCACGGTCACACGTTTTTTAATTTCATGAAAATTAAGTCTCCAAATTTTCACTTTTGGCCCCATATTTCATGAAACATTAGTTTCCATAATTTCACTTTCAACCCCAAATTTTTCTTGAAATGTCTAACTTTCCATAATTCATCTTTTGGTCCCAAATTTTCCTTAATATTCCATTCCAACAAAATAACAAGCAACTTATGCCTTAAAATAAAATCGATGGTCAAAAATCTCAACCTCGCATCCCGGACTAGTCTTGTCCTTAACTTTTCACGGTTAGCTCGAATATCCTAATGTACAAAAATGCGGGATATAACACGTAATCTCCGACATGACAGCCTAGCACGGCCCTAGTAACTCGCGTCCGTCGGTCTCACCAATCGCTATAGACTTGCCCTTCTGGGCAGCTGTGGCCTTCCTCGGAGGCATCGCTGAAAACATAACATTTCGTCAGAGAAGAGTCATCCTGATAACACAGCTCTATCGCACGATCTAAGATCAGAAGGAAAGATAACACCCTAAATGCCCTGTAGCTTCCTGCTTATAGATGTGGTGCACAACACACCGATAAACAAGACTCTACTAGACACGGTCTATAGACATTCCGAGGACGAACTGCTCTGATACCACTTCTGTCACGACCAAACCCCGTAGGCCGTGACTAGTGCCCGAGCTGGGCACCCAAACACATTCATCAAATCCGAAACACACGGACCAAGCTACGCGTATACAAATATCGACACCGGCTCGATTAGCTCAAACTGCTCAAACACATCTCAAACACAAACATATATATATCGGAAGCCGCAAGGCTATCAAACGGCGCAACGGCCCAAAACATGTACAAATGCAAGCGCGACAAGGAGCGCCACGGCGGCTGGGATCGCCCGGAACATACGTCATACAAACACACCCTACGGAATAGGCACACAACCCACATACACATCTACGTACCTCTAAAACGACCAACGTAATCATATGACAGACAGGCCCCGCCGTACCCCCCGAACAAACATATACATACGCTAGCGAACGAATATATACCAAAATGTGGGCTCCGAATAAAGGGAGCACTCCAAATGTGCGTAAAATGGTGTCCTGGACCGGCGGATCACCGAACCGTGCGTCCGTACCGCGGCATGAAACGCGTTCCCCCGAAGAAAGGGGGTCGATTTAAATATGTATCGAGTATGCAAAGCGAAGATACAAAAAACAAATCCGAGTCATAATCGAAACAGAGTACGAAAAGTAAGTGACATCCAAAATACCAAAATGTTTACTTTTCAAAATACAAATCATGCATGGGGCTCGGAAAATATGATCGCCGCCCGTCATCGGCGCCATAACACAAGATAACACCGTAAAAGTTTCAAATCTCCGTATCCCCGTCACACATCATAACACGCATGACGCCACACACAAGATAACACCAAATATAAGCGAAACCCGCCCTCGAGCGAGGGCTCGCGGACCATAAACACAACATAACACCGAGTATAACAAAGTGCGCACGACAACGAACCGGCCCGGACTCGGCGAAAGATAACGATAATGCACGAGCGAGTCGTGAGTAACCATATGTATAAAATCATTATCATAGACTCGAAAGATAAGTAAAAAAAATGACCATACTTGGAAATCTTAGAATAGTAGCCAAACCAAATTCTTTCAAAAGTCATCGAGGATTACAAAAAGAGTCGCGGGACCCACGGACGGGTGTCGACCGGAGCCGGGCCCGCCTATGAAAAACATACTCATCATACGCCATACAACCTCTTACGAACATATCGAGGCAATCCGAGCCTTTTCAGGAAAGACACGGGCGTTCGTAGTTACTAATTCTTTAAGAACAAAAACTTTTTGCGCAACATTTGAAAATCAAATATTCCAAAGACATAAGGGCCAATATTTCATCATATCAAACATACGAATTTCAAGAAACAAATAAGAGTCATACACATGCTCGGATTGCGAGAATAGAATTTTCTCGAGGCTCGTGTCATAGCCTATTTGTAACTAAGGTGTTATACCTCGCGTTTTGTACATTTGGATATCCCGAGTCAATGGCGGGAAGTTAAGGACAAGGTTATATTTTTTCGGTTTTGTTAAGAATGCCTAAGATGCATGTTCATCTTTTGTTGATATGGAGCATTAAGGGCAAATTTGGAATAAGGAAATTAAGGGCAAAGAGTGGAAGAAAAATAATAAATAAAAATATTTCATGAAATAGCCATGAAAAGCCAAAGTGGCCATGTATAGTGGAAAGTGGGCCCCACCCATGGTTGGCCAATATTTTCATGCCATGAGATGGCACATATGTACATTACATATTTGTGGAGCTATATATATACACATGCATGGAATGACTAAGCAAGACTACAAATTCATCTTTTATGGTTAAGAAAATTCTAGAAAATTTGAGAAAAATTGGAGGAAAATAAAGGGCACATGACCGGCCATGTGCTACTTATATTTATATATATATGTATAAGTTATAACCAAGCAAGACCAAATTCATCTTTTCCACTTTGGAAATTTCAAGAAACTAGAATTAAAAAAAAAAAAAGAAGGAGAAAAACGGCCATGGGCTGGCCGAATTGGTCATGGAAGACTTGATCAAGAAAAATTATTTTTCTCAGCTTTCCTACTAATTGGAAGGTCCTCGTCGATGTGGAGTAGTTGTTGGAACAAGAAAATCACTCGTTTTTGCTATGACCACTTCTAGCCGAGAAGAGGAATTGAAGGGAAAAGGTAAGGATTCCATCTTCTTTTATGTGTTGTGGGTGATTGGTACGTGTTGTCATATGTGGAGATGAATGAAGTTCATAAAAATATGGTGTTGTGTGTGCTTGGCCGTGCATGTGTAATGTCATGTAAGAGTGTAGAACTAATTTTATGTAGTGTTTTGGTTGTTGTTGTTATGGAATATGTGATGAAAATGAAAGTTTGATGACTCAAATGGAAGTCGTAGTTGTTGTGGGCTGATTTAGAACATAATGTAATTTTAATATAATTGCTTGAATTGATGAAAATGATGTTGCTAACGTATGGAATTGTGGATATAGTTTATGAGTTTGGAAGAAGAAAAGGTGTTATTGATGTCCCTAATGTGGTTGAAGGATTTAGGGTGGAATGGCCAACTGTTTGGGTTGTCTTGAATATTGTATGGATTGCTTGGAATGTTCTTAAATCATGTGTGAATAGTTGCGGATTAGTAATCGAATATGTGAGCATTGGTATTGAATTGATCGTATGTAGTTTATTTGAATATAAATGAAATGTTGTCGAATTGTGTAGAAAGGAATTATGAATGTTAGAATGCGTTTTGAATCACTTATGGATATTGTTAGTATGGTTGTTGGTTTGGTTGTTGTTGATTTGGCCGAGTTGAATTCTCGGGGATGTTGAAGTTTTAGGGGAAATGCTGCCGAAATTTTTGTAGACAAAGTGTTAATTCGGAATTGAATTCTTAAGTATTATGGCTAATGGTTGATACCTAATGACATCATTGTAGATCGTGAGAAGTCGAGACTCAAGTTTGGATTAGCTTAGGAAGCGGCTAAGGTATGTAAAGCTCACCCCTTCCTTCGTTTGGCATGTCCTAGTTGTAACTAGGCTATGACACGAGTTTCGAGGTAATTCCGCTCTTAAATTCCGAGCATGTTCATGATTTATAATTGTTTATTGATGTTAGTATCCATAATATGGTCATGCTACGGTCTTTATGTCTCCGACATGATTGGATTAGAAAGTCGTATAACCGGTTTTATTCCTAAAGAATCCTATGTCTAGAAATATCCGTAACTTTCGTAAAAGAACCGGATTGCTTTGAAACGTTCGTAGAAAGTTTTGTAACGTATAATGACTTTGATTTTCATAGGCGGGCTCGGAATGATTTGATATACGACTATGGTCCCTACGATACTTTGATATACTTATGATACTTGATATGTTTCCGAGTACCGTCCGAGCTATTTTGATATAACTATTGTCCCGATTTTCAAATGACGGTTCGTTCAGATTACTTCATTGAGTCTATGATGATGTTTTATATGCATACGATTTGTCACTACTCTGCTCGTGCCAGACTCAATATGTCCTTCACTGCATCCCGGGCCAGGGCATGTATTCGTGCAATTCCATTGCATTATTCACCGCGTCCCTCACTGTAGGGCCGGGCACGTTATATATATATATGATATATGATGATATGGAGATGGTGGCCGGGATGGCATACCGAGTCCCTTGCAAGCGGGGCCGGACACGCTTATTCACCGCGTCCCTCACTAGAGGGCCGGCACGTTATATATATATATATATATATATATATATATATATATATATATATATATATATACATACATATGTATATATATATATACATATGTATATATACATATACATATATATATATATATATATATATATATATATATATATATATATATATATATATATATATATATATATATATATATATATATATATATATGTATATGCATGCATGATGATGATATGATTTTACTCACCGCGTCCCTCATTAGAGGGCCGGGGCACGTTATATGTACACTTTATATATGTATATCATGATTTTACTCACCGAGTCCCTCGCTAGAGGGCCGGGACACGCTATATGCTTTTACGATGATTCTATGACATTGACATGCATGAAATCTGTTTTCAAAGGCAAGTCTTATGATTTTCTGTACTCTTTACTACAGTATGATCCCGCTTATTACCTTTCATGCTTTACATACTCAGTACATATTCCGTACTGACCCCCTTTCTTCGGGGGCTGCGTTTCATGCCGCGTGTGTACACCCAGTAGTCGAAGATATTAGCAGAAGATGTTCCAGCGGGATTGGCGAGCTCCATTTTCTCCAGAGTGCAGCCGAGTCAGAGTATTATGTTATGGTTCTATGTTCTGTGTTAGAGACTTTGCAGACAATGTCGTGGGTATAAGATGTCGGTTATGTAAGCGGCTATGTAAGCCGATGTATTATTACGCATTGTATTATAAGTTTTATCTGTTACAGATTTTATTTGATTTGAAAAAAATGAAAAGCATGTTTGGCCTTTCGAAAAACTTCCGTTAAGTATTTATGTTATGGCTAAGGGCCCAGTATGATTTTGAATGTCACAAGAGTCAGCGGGTTTACTCGGCCCTAGGTGAGGGTCGGGTGCCCATCACACCCTATCGGATTAAGGGTGTGACATAAGGCATGCCAAAAGAAGAAAGGATTGAGCTTTACATACCTCGACCGCTCTCAAGCTAATCCAAACTCAAGCTAATGCCAACCTACGCCTCGGACTCCCCAAGGTCTACAAATACGTCAACGGATATCAAATATTAGCTATAGACGTTTAGGCATTTAATCCCAAACTAGCACTTAATTCTACAGAAATTTGGCGCATTTTCCCCCGTAAATAGGCCAACCCCGAGAATTTAACTCGGCCAAATCAACAACAACAACACCAACAACCAACCTAGCAACATTAATAATCAATTCAAAAGGCAATATAACATTAGTAACTCTTTTACATCATTCAACAACTTTCAATATATTCAATTCAACGGCTTACATTCAAGCCAACATCAACGCTCATACATTCAAATACTAACCCGAACCCATACCAACAATATTCAAGGACATTTCAAACAATTCGTACAACATTTCCAACATTCCAACAATTGCTCCAATTTACCCGAAAATAGCCCCAAACCCGAGAACCTCAACTATAACACACTTCCGACTTCCGAATCATGATTTGCATCAACAATCCACACTATAACGATGTCATTCTCATAAATATACAAATTACATCAAATGCACAATAACCTTCAAATCAGACCATACAATTACAACATCAATCTTGAGTCATTAAACTCTCATTTCCAACATAGAATTCACAACGACAACATTCAAAATTCCAACTAGAATTAATCCATTCATTGTCATATAATATGCCCCATTTTCGGCCAACATTACACATACACATATTGATGATTCTCATCCATTTCTTCACTCTACAACAATCAAAACATGCTAACTAGACTTTAATTCATTACTTCAACACAACACAACACACATACCTACACTACCATACACTACACACACGACCTCAACTCCAACATGCCATATTTCATGAATTTCCTCCATTTTAACATACTACAACATGCATACATCATTCATAACACATAAAACATGATTAAATCTTACCTTTCTTCCTTCAACTTCACAACTAGCTAGGGTTAGCTAGGATGAAAACTAGCGGTTTGATCGCTCCAACAACACTTCCACGTTACTTAGGGACCTCCAATTAGTGGATTTGCATGAAGGAATTATTTTTGTGATGGCTAAAATTGGACTTCAATTTTCAAGGTCTTGGCCGAGAGCCTCCTTTTTGTTCATCCAAGGTTCTTGTTTTTTTTCTAAGTATAGAATGAGGATAAATGACTTAGAAGTCACCTTTTAAGCTTCCACAAGGGTTATACATGTGTCCATGGCCCACACACTTGTGTTGGACCAATTAAAATTTGCCACAACATGTGTGGGAGCCACCTCCCACTCACACGGCCAAAGGGCCAAAAATTGCATGATTTGCAACTTCCAATTATATCACTTTTGGTCCCAAATTTTCCTAAATGTTCCATGGCAACAAATTCATGAACAAATTATATCTCAAAACAAAATCAAAGGTCAAAAGTCCCGACTTTGCATCCCGGAATGGTTTTGTCTCTAACTTACCATAGTTAAACCGGATTGTCCCAATGTACAAAATACGGGATATAACACAGTCACACGCCAAAATTCCACAAAAGCGTGAAAGAAGGCCGCGTCCATCTCCAAATGGTTCATCCAAGTAATCAAACTCAACCACAATACGTTCTTCACACGTTAAATTTATCACTTCATTAACTTTCACTCTAAGTTTCCTGACATTTTCTTCTGAATCTGTAATAAGAAAAGAGATCAGTTGAAGCCATGAGAGAGATGAACAACAACTTAGAAGGGACTGCCGAATATGTACTGATAGTCAAAAGTATTTACCTATTGTGTCTACAATCCAATGCGACCTAGAACGCTTTTGGATGCATACTAACCGTTGAGCCGGGCCGTGGTGACTCCTGATCTGTCGAAGCCAAATGTGATGTCGAGTGAACTGACCGAGATGATTGTGGTGAGTCCTGATCTGTCGAAGCCAAATTTGATGTCGAGTGAACTGACCGAGATGCGTAACCGGGTGAACCGCTCGGATCTTGTTGTGGTGACCCGATCCATCTGAGAGTGGATGGGATATTGAGGAATCCGAAAAGAGAAGTTGATGCCCTCAAATGTTGGAGTCGCCTGCAATGTAGGCTGAAATGATGGGGCCAAATGTGTTGTGGCATGAAATGATGTGGTCGGATGTGTTGGCAGGCATGGCATTGATTGAAGAAAAGAAGGTCCTGATTCTTAAAGAATCGGATGAAATTATCCTACCGAACCGAATTTTTGCTTCTTCGCAAACGTTGAATCTTTGGCATATCTACAATTCAATAATGAACTCGCTATATGGCATTCAATGAAGTTAATAAGAAGATTCACAGTAAAACTTCAAGATTGAATGTAGCTCCTGAAAATAGTAGTAAATGAGAAATATCAAGAATTATATCAAAAGGGTGCACCATAGCAATTGATCTAGATCAAAATAAGAAACCAATATGGTTAAAAAGTGAATTTTCAAAGAAATGTTTGACCATATTAAGATCCACAATATAACAGCTGGTCAAACACTTTCTAAATCCTGCTAACCCAAGTAACAAGTGACTCAAAAATTCCATAAAGAATAAACATAACTTTCTTAACCAAAAGATAGCAAGTTCTGGAAAAAACACTAATGAAACTTTCCTAATCAAGCGAAAAAAAGGAAATGAAGGGAACTAAAAAAGTAATGATATATCTATTCAGTCATATGCTCCTCTATTGCAATTTGGATATTCTCGTAATCAACATCAAAAATGTTATATCCCGTATTTTGTACGTTGGAATATTTTAAGTTAGTTACGACAAGTTAAGGACAGGGCTATTTTTCAATTTGGTGTAATGTATAAGTTGTTTATAAATTTTATTGGTATGGAATATTAAGGGAAATTAGGGGCTAGAAGTTGAAATAAAAATTTCATGAAAAGGCCAAAGTGGCCGTGTGTTAAGGTGGGACCCACATGTTGGGATTTTATAAAGGACATATGAAGAGATATATGAGTAGTACATGTGAAGTTGAGCAAGTCCTAAGAAGGACCCATAAGCTAAAAATGAGTGTAAGCCCTCCAAAGGGACGACTTAAGAAAACGTCTTCGGGTGATCTGAATGCGAGGGGCCAAAACGGTATTATGAGTTTGGCATTTGGGAAAACTCCCAGAATGAAAGTTGTAGATAATTGAAATAGCTTTCCAACCATAGGTCGTGGGTTCACAGGAGACATCGGGATAAGGAGATATGGACGTTTAAAGGCAGAAAAGTCGAGCTGAATGCTGATTCGGCCCAACCCAATTCCAAGTCGAGTCGTGCCCAATACCCACGCCATTTAAGTGAAATTTTCAGCTTTCTCCTTCATTTTTCAGACCAAAACATCCAGAATTTTCAGAGATGGAGAGAGAGAGAGAGAGAGAGGTAGAGAGAGAAACCAAATTTTGACCACAATCTAAGCCCGAATCGCGAAGCTCATGAAGAGAAAAGTGTTGTACGTTGCGTTGCCTTCAATTTGGGATAAAATCAGCCAAGAAGAAGAGGGTGACGTGTCGGCTGCATACTTAAGGTAAGACTAAGGTCCCTTTTTCATTGTTAACAAGTTTAATTAGAGTTTTAACGGATTAGAACGGAGAAAATAGTGTTATAAACTAGTTTGTTATTTTGTTGAGATTTACGGATTAAGGGGCTATTTTATGTGGGTTAAATGGTTGGAATTAGTCATGTTATGGATGTTTTGAATGTGTTGTAATGTGTAAAAATGGATGGAAATCATGACATGTTGCGCGTTGAAGTTGAGCCGTGTAGTGGGATATTTTTTGTAGAATATGATGAACTAATTTTATTTAGTGTTTTGGTTGTTGTTGTTGTGGATTATATGATGATAATGAAAGCTTAATGATGTAAGTTAAAGTGGAAAACGTATATGGGCTGTTTTAGAAGCTAATGTGAATTTAATGTAGTTTCTTGAATTGATGAAAATGATGTTGTTAACATGCGGATTATTGATGTAGTTTATGAATTTGGAAGGAAGAATGTGTTGTTGTCCCTATGGGAATTGGAAGGTTTCGGGTGGCTTTGCACATTGGTTGGGCCGTTTGAATATTGTGTGGATTGTTTGAAATGTTCTTGAATTTTGTTTGAATGGTTTCGGATTGGTATTTGAATGTATGAGCATTGGAGTTGTGTCACACCCCGATCTCACTAGGGTGTGATGGGCACCCGACCCCATATTTGGAGCCGAGCGAACCCGCTGACTCTTGTTACATATATACTTTCCTTGGATTCTTAGATCGATCAAAAATAAAATACATGGTAAAACTCTCAAATCTTTTTGTCGTTTCTCAAATTAAACACAACGTAAGCGTAAGAACTATGCAACATAGTGTACAATAAAAACACATCGGCCGGGGAGCCATTTTCAAAACTCGACGCTCTAGACCCACGACTCTGTCTGCAAAGTCTCTAACTTCGAACAAACTGCACAAAGACACATACTCTGACTAGACAGAACTCCAGAACAAATGGAGTCTACTAACCCCGTTGGAACGTCTTCTGTAATGGCTTCTACTCATCTGGTGTACCTGCGCGGCATGAAACGCAGCGCCCACAAAAAGGGGCGTCAGTACGAACAATGTACTGAGTATGTAAGGCATGAGTAATAACATATTAGAGGATACAAAGCGTGGATAGTAACATCACGGGAATATAGAGCATGTCATGTGAGAGAGTATTCGTGCATATGAGACATATCATGTGTAAGGGAGTAAGTCGTGCATATGGAACATGTCACATGGAAAGTCAGTAACTCGTACGTATGGAACATATCATGTAAAGTCAGAATTCGTACATATGAACAATATCTGCATGGAAACATAGAACATATCATAGGATAGCAGAGTAACCTGTGCATATGAGTGCCCCTGGGGGCGTATGCCATGCATGCTTGTCTAGTCATAAGGTATCATGGCGCCGAACAAGCCGGCTCGCCCACATTGCGCCGAAATACTCCGCCGCCCATAAATCCCCGCGTCCGGCATCCCGCGTCCGGATGATAAGCCACCGACTGTGTGGCAATGAAACATGTTTCCCTTCCCATTTCCCCATGTATACATGTATCCCATCCCCCCAACCCATGTACATATACAGGTATGGCATGCATGAGAGCCCAAAGAAAGTCATGTATCCAACGGAGGGACGTAAGGTCGGAAACCTCCGAGCGCATTATGG
This sequence comes from Lycium ferocissimum, assembly GCF_029784015.1. Classification (NCBI taxonomy): domain Eukaryota; kingdom Viridiplantae; phylum Streptophyta; class Magnoliopsida; order Solanales; family Solanaceae; genus Lycium; species Lycium ferocissimum. The sequence continues at coordinate 18,033 of NW_026727910.1, read as the reverse complement.
AGTAATCATGGTCGCTTTGTCTCACCTTGAAGGAACAATAAGTATAAGGCGAGACTATCAACGGAGAATAACATTAAGAGAACATAGAACATATCATATTGTATCGTATCATGTCATAGCATATCGTTTCATATCATAGCATATTATGTCATGTCATAGCATATCGTGTCATGTCATAGCATATCGTGTCATAGACATTTTCTCATATTTAGCATCATCTTTGTCGTTGTAAAATCGGAGTCGTCGTTCTAGATATAGAAACTTTCAAAAAGAATTGTAAAACTTAGATTTGGAGAAGAATAAATATTTTGGAAAACATTTAAGAACTTTTTATGAAGAAAATCATGCCTTGGAATCGAGGGATTAATTAAAACAACTATTATTTAGTAGTCGGAATGATGTCCAAGAGTTTCCTTTAACTGTAATACGGAAATAAACCAAATGGAGCCATAGGAGGAAATTAAGGAATAGTGGGCCCACCTCGAGTCAAATGAGGCGGCGTACACAATTTACGTATAATACGTTTCATGGCATGACTTATGAGAGTTTTAGGGTAAACGGATCCTATTCATGCAAGTTCCAAGTGTTTAGGCAATTCTTTTAACTATTCATAAGCATTTAATTCAATTCTACTGAATGAATAGTAGTCAAGTTCAAGCTCGGATTTCTAGAATTAGAGTGGTCCCCGAGACACATATTCAAGCCTATTACATCTAAGACATACCAAAGGAAGAAGAGTGAAGCCTTACATACCGTTTTCCGCTTCTTACGCTCCAACAAATTCAAGTTCCAACTTCTCCAAAATCTACATTTGGTCACATTTACCAAACATTAATTAGAGCTTTTAGGAACCAAATCTTGAATTCACATTTGTCTACAGAAATTTCGGCAGCATTTCCCCTGTAAATGCGCCATCCCCGAGAATCTACTCGGCCAGCAACAACCCGAGAATGGAACTCGGCCAAAATCACTAATCAACAATACCAACAATCTTGCCAACGACATTCCATTTATATTTAATTCAATTCAACTCCAACAACCCTAATCTTACAATCTTCGAACGCATACTTCACTTTCACATTCATGTATTATATTCATAATCAACATATTGACAATATCATTCCTACCAACATAAGAAACCATACCAATGTTACACTAACCTTTTCCATGATCCATAACAATCACAACTTTATTTCCAACCATTAAATCCTCGTTTTACATTATAGAATCTATAACGACAATAACCAAAATATTGAATAGGAGTCAATTCACCACATCTACACAACACAACATATATTCGGCCAAGCCTCTACATGCACGGCTACAACACTACACACATATTTCCATGAATTTTTATCTTTTTCTATACATTACAACAACAAGCAACATACTACATAAAACTAATTCAATCTTCCCACACCACAACAAACACACACGGCCACAACCTCCATATTCATGTTTCATGAACTTCATCCAGTCCTACTCTCTACAATACTCACAACACATAAATGAAGATTGAATACATACCTTTCTCACTTAACTTTCCTTGCTTGGTTAGACTCCCAACTTGTGCAACAAGGGTTCTACTTCCTCCAATAATCACTCCACGTTAAAGAGGACGTTTCAATTAGTAGAAAAGCTAGGAGAAATAAATTTTTCTTGAACATTTCCATGGCCTTAAAATTCGGCCACCATGGCCGAATGTTGTTGTTGTTTTTTTTTTGTTCTTTCTCCTTGCTCTTCTTTCTCTCCAACTTCTTCAACTAAAAGATGAACTCTCTCCTATATATATTAGGTCCCTCCAATCACAAAATAGCCACATGCCCTCCTCTTTATTTTTCTAGAGTTTTCTTTTCTTTTCTTGAATTTTCTTAAATGCACAAAGATGACCACTTGTCTTGTTTCATAAGCTTTGGTCCAACATGGCCTTTTCTTGAACACTTTGGTCCTTCAAGAGCATTCTTGAACACTTTGTGAAATTACCATTTTGCCCCTAGCCTTCCACATAATTCCCATGATGCCACTTTGCAAATTTTCCTTTTTACCCTTGGCATTTCTCAATATTTTCATACTAATAATGTTCATAAATAATATTCATAACCAACTTGCTCATTAATATAATTTTGGAAACGGTCTTGCCCTCGACATTCCTCGACTATCTCGAAATATTCGAACGTACAAAGTACGGGCTATAACAAGTTGGCTTAATTGTATGTGGTGATTTGAATGTAAATGAAATGACGTCGAAGTATATAGAAAAGAGTTACTAATGTTAGAATGAGTTTTGAATCACTTGTTGATGTTGCTAGTTTGGTTGTTGGCATTGTTGTTGATGAATTTGGCCGAGTTGAATTCTCGGGGTTATTGCATTTACAGGGGAAATGCGCCCAAATTTCGTAGAATTAAGTGCTAGTTTGGAATTGAATGTCTAAATGCCTTTAGTTAATGTTGGTATTTAATGACGTATTGCGTGCATCTTGGGAAGTCCGCGACGTAAGTTTGGATTAGCTTCGAGAGCAGCATTTGGTATGTAAAGCCTAACCTTTCTTTCTTTTGGCATGTCCTAGTCGTAATTAGGCTATGATACGAGTCTCGGGGTAACTCCATTCTTAAGATCCGAGCCCGTATACGATTCTTATTCACCTCCGATGTTAACATTTTTAATGTAGTCAAATTATGGTTTTTAAAGTCTTTCGTATGGTTGGATTTCAAATGCTGAAAAAAAAAGAATGTTCTTTTAAAGGATTCTGTAACTACGAACAACCGTAACTTTCATAGACGAGCTCGGATCGCTTCGAAACGTTCATAGGAGATTCTATAATGAATAAGGTCTCCAACTTTCATAGATGGACCCGGATCGGTTTGTTACTCGTCCGTGGGCCCCGAGACTTTCCTTTGTGTAATATTAACGACTTTTGAAGAGAGTTAGCGTGACTATCGTCTTAACCCTCGAGCGTCGATTACTTACTTCTCTATTAAGTTTGTGATGACGATTATGCCCCCGATTTCCACAAGTTATTCCACATGGTTTAATACGTATCTACGAGTCCTGAAGTTCTATTTAATATGTTCCGGAACGACATTCGGAAGAAACTTGACTTGATTATCGTCTTGGTTTTAAATGATAATTCACTTTGACTATTTTATGAGTTTTTGAAAAATGTTTTAAACTGCATATAGTCTCCCACGACTCTGCTCGTGCATATGGTTACTATATCCTTCATCGAGTCCCGGGACGGTTATGTTTCGTGCGCACTTTAATATATTCCGGAGTATGATGTGTCCGGTACGCCGCGTCCCCTTTGGCCGGGTACCGTATATATTTGGCGTTATGGGGTGTTACGGCGTTATGATGTGATATGATATGTCGGGTGTCGGAGATATGAAATCTTCTGGAGTATGATGTGACGTGGCGCCAACGACGGGCGGGCGACCACCGTTCTAAGAGCCCTATGCATGATTGGTATTTTTATGAGTAAGCATTTTGATATTTTGAATATTGCATTTACTTTCCGTACTTCTGGTTTTGACTGTGATCTTGTTCACTATATTTCATGCTTTGCATACTCGCACATATTCCGTACCGACCCCTTTCTTCGGGGTCGCGTTTCATGCCGCACGGTACGTATACTTATTTGGATGATCCACCGGCTTAGATTCCCCGTCCACCGACTTGGAGCGCTCCCTTGTTCTGGAGCCTATACTTGATTCAGATTCGGTTATTGCATATTTGTATATATGTTTATTCACGGGTACGGCGGGGTCCTGTCCCGTCATATGATTTTGTTATGACTCTTAGAGGTCTGTAAGACATATACGTGTGGGCTATGGGTATTCACTGCTCAGCCGTGTCTGTGTGATTTGTGACTTGGACGTCCCCCCTGCACTTTGATAGCCTTATCGGCTTATATGTGATATTGCGATAGCGATATGTATGTTTGTACATTTGTGACAGCTTCGGGCTGACGTCCCATTTTTCTGTATGTAAATGTTATTTGTATATTGTGTAGGCTATTCGTATGCTACTTCTGATTAACGGGTGTGTACGGGTGCCCAACTCGGGCACTAGTCGCGGCCTACGGGGTTGGGTCGTGACAAAAAAATTGTCCAAATTCTTGTTGTTGATATGGTTCATTCTCGTATATTTCCTCTTCATCAACCTCTCCAATGTCAAACAAATCTCTTGGCTTTAGATGTACAGCCACACTCCACCCTTTATCAGTTTCATCATCAACATAATAGACCATATTTTCTTATGATGCTTCAATATATGGATCGTCATCCTCACGATCACCAGTGTGAATCAATTTAGAGAAGTTGACACAATTAAACTTCCAAACATCTGATTTGAATCCTCTCGTTTCGAGTAGTGTCGGCCACCGACATTTGAAGAGAACAACCCTGAATCGGCCATAGTAATTAAGCTCAATAATATCTTCCAACCTCCCGTAATAGGGCAGGTCTGCTTGTCTTGCATATCTATCTGCACTAGATGCAACACAAGAAATGTCAGAGACAAGAAAAACTCCGCTATTTTGAGTTTTTGATCCTTGTTCTCTAGACAAAGTCCGAAATTTGAATCCATTAATGTTATAAGCACTGAATCTTTTTGCATCTTGTGCCGGACCTTGTGTTAAGAACTTCAAATCATCGGAGATAGTGTCTGCTATATCCGGATTCATAATCTAAATAAACAACACATTTCTATTAGAAATTATAAACAAGAAAACTTATGAAACCAATCTGGAAACATTCTAATAATATTCACTCACTCGCTTAGGAAACCAATCAGGGAACTCTTTACTAACTCTCCTCTCTACCTCTCCCATTCCGAAAGTTTTCGCTCTACTTCTTCTGATGTGATGTCTAAATTCACTACAAAGGTGTTATATGAATAAATTTAAATCCAACTACTCTAAATGTTTCTTATAAATTAAATCAATTTAAATTACTTACTCAACAAACGGCTTCACTGTTGCGCAATTAAGTAACACATATCGATGAGCTTGTGTTTTCTCCAAAAGAGTCAATGGTTCTGTTGTGGAGCCTCCAACAGGTTTACCTTGTTGGGGGAACATAGATGACTTTTCAGAAGCCTCATTACAATTTGGTTCATCGTTTACACGTTTAGGTCGATTTAACCTTGACTCAATTCCCTCAAAATAACGAGAATAAAGAGTTAGAGCTTCTTCAACTATGTAGCCTTCAGCTATGGAACCTTCTGGTTGTGATTTATTCCCTACAAGGGACTTTAAATGACCTAACAATCTATAACCAAACTAATAAGGTGTTAGAAGAAGCATTTACATTGAAGTACTATTACAAGATCGATACCTTTCAACAAAATACATCGATCGATAATGCACCGGGCCACCTTGTATTACTTCTTCCACTAGATGAATAGTTAGATGGACCATTACAGTAAAAAATGATGGAGGGAACAACATCTATAGATGGCAAAGAGTTTCCACAATCCGATTTTGTAGCTTTTCAAGGTCTGAGAGGGTTAAGCTTTTTCAGAAAAAGATGCCTAAAAAAGGAGGAAAGCTCTACCAAAGTTGCAACAACCTAGTTTGGAAGCACATTGCGAATTGCTATCAGTAACAATTGTTCCATAAGGATGTGACAATCATGACTTTTTAGTCCAAAGATCCTTTTCTGATCCAAATAAATACAATGAGATATATTACTTGAATAACCATCTAGCAAAGGAGATATTCTTTAACGTCTTGAGAAAGGTCACTTTCTTCTCCATTGGAATTGTAAATGCACCAAGCCGACATTCATCATTCTCATCCGGCCAAAGATCACGCCTTATACCCATATCTTGTAGATCTCTCCGAGCCTTAACATGATCCTTTGATTTTTCTTTATCATTTAGCAAAGAGTATATAATATTGTCAAACACATTCTTTTCAATATGCATAACATCTAAATTATGGCGCAACGAGTTAAACTCCCAATATGGAAGATCGAAGAATATGCTTTTTTTTCTCCATTGTTGAGTTGCACTGTCACGACCCGGACTACGGGCCGCGACGGGTATCCGGGGCTAACCACCGAACACCACTCATATTACTGCTCACCTGCTATCATTCATACTATATGCTCATAATCACATAAAACTGTCATTTTCGGAAACATATTTGCTTTTATAAACATAAGCCCTTCGGCTATCAAAATAATATATATATATATATATATATATATATATATATACATGCACATACATATACATGGAGACCATAGGACCATACTACCCACACATGCGTATCTACGAACCTCTACTAGAGTACTAGACATATGGACGGGACAGGACCCCGTCATACCCAATCATGAATATATACATTTATGTACCAAAAGAATAATCAATGGCACCTCCAGACAATGGAGTGCTCACAAGTCAGCTACTAGCTCCTATGGATCGGCCCCGTCTCCTTACCTACCTGTGGGCATGAACACAGCGTCCAAAGAAAACGGACGTTAGTACGAACATTGTACTGAGTATGTAAGGCAGAAATGAAATAAACATAGTAAGAATATCGTAAATCATGAGGTGAGGATACAACCTTTGTACTCTTTGAAGCATCATTACATATCATATACATTCGTCATGCATAGCATATCATGTGCATTATCATAACGCATACTTTATCATATCACATATACATCATCATACCATACATGCATCGTCGTATCAATCATACATCATCATGTCGGTAACCCGCGTCCGGGTAACTATCATATGCCGCCCACTAGTGGTGTCATGCCCGGCCCTCTAGGCTCGGTGAAATCATAGCAGCCCGCCTGAGCGGTGACATGCCCGGCCATCTAGGCACTGTGGAATCATATGCAGCCCGCCTTCGCGGTGACATGCCCGGCCAATTAGGCGCGGTGGAATTACATCATCATCACTTATCATGCATTTATCATCATACATATCATAGACTCATCACTATCATTCATTTCATGGACATATCATGGCTCTATCGTAAGTTAACATCATTACACATATATCATCAATTTATACTTTAGAATTTGAAAGCAAGTATAGTGTGTCGGGGTGACATAAGGTCGTAAACCCCCGATTACTTTATGGCGTAACCATAGCCATCATGTCTCACCCTGGAAGGACTACGTTAAGGTGAGTGTACATGAAGAAGACATTAGTGGATCATAGTAAACATCATTAGTTTCGTAAGTACAGTATATCGTGATCTCTGAACTTAAGCTTAGCATCATCATCGTCGTATTCATATCACATTTCTTGTCTCGTATGACCATTCGTGAACATAGGTCTTTAGTCTTTTTTGGAGTGTAGGAAATTCACGAAGAGGAAGGGAAATCATGCATAAGATCCATGCCTTAGAAAGAAGGGTTAAGCCTCACATACCTTCGTCGCTTAGTTATTCTATCGCTTGCCCGTTCTCCTTTAATGCACTTGTTTATACCTTCAACGGAATTCGTATCGACGTTAGCTATATCATCGTGAAAACATACTTACTAAAGCTATAGAAATTTGGGCAGCATTTCCTTTGTTTATACTACTTTCCGCCATATTCCATATCAACTCCCAACATTCATAACAACCATCACAATATCATTAACAACAATCGTCATCCATTCATATGATTCGCATTTCATAACTTTACTTCAATTCTTCACAATTATGGCCAAAGTTCACTATCGCATTCTTTCGTATCCAATGCTTATTTCATGTTCTAAATATCATTTATAACGCATTTGTAACATCAACATATCCACTTTCATGATTCAATCCAACCACTATTTCAAAATGACATTATTCATCCCTTTGATGACCCATTTGCTATACACTTCTACCATTCATGTGTTCTAACTTAGTAATACTTCAAATAGCATGAATAGGTCATGAAACTTACGTTAAGTAATGGAGAAACAAGCTTTGGATGATATTACACTTCTTGCACCAAAACCCTATTTCACCTCTCTTGGGTTTTCTTGATTTGTATGACTTTTAATGGGTTTCCTTCACTTGATTCACTTGATTTCTTGTTGTTGATCTTTGATTTCTATTGATTTCTCATGGATGAAGTGTTTGGAACTCTCTAGAGTTTTCTTGAAGTGTGGAGGTGAAGTATGAAATGAAATGAAAATGAGAAAGGGTCCCTTATATAAAATGAACTCAGCCCCGACCAAGATATACGGACCAACATACGGTCCGTATGTTTTATACGGTCCGTATGTCCGGGCGTAGATCTGGTCCAAAGGAAGTATGCTCTCTTTGACTGAATCTACGGTTGGACATACGGTCCATACATTTTATACGGCCAGTATGTCTGACCGTATGTTTGCCCAGTTTTCCGAGAGTTGTTTCGTCGACTCGTTTGATCTCCGATCCTTATGGAACCTTCTTAACACTTGTTCCTTACTTCGATACCATTCTAAGGGACGTTATAACTCTTCCTCAAAGGGTCATTATGACATCATTAACTTAATACTCGTAATTCTTATCCGTTACACTCGACTTGCGACTAGCTTCCCTTAACAACTTTCTTTCCTTAACTCGGATGTCTTTGGAAATCTTAATTAGGATCATCAAATACTATTTCTTACTTGTCCAAACCTCGTATACATCATACCCCTTGCTCGTCTATTCACTGTATGCTAACGAGAAATTTTCCGAGGTGTAACATGCACCTTCCCCAACACTTCTTTTCCTACTTTGTTTCCTCTTATCATTCAATTCTGCTTGTCTTCCAAATGTGACATTGATATCTTTCACTTGTTGCAAAATGTCTGACCCTGATAACTTCTTCGGAGGGGTCCTCTCCTCGACATTCCCATCAAAACGAGGCCTCATCATTCTAAATTTATGATTTCTTCCCAAAAACCGATGATGGCCAATAAAACACCACTTTCTACTATGACGAAGTCGACAAGGTTTTGCGTCAAAATTACAAGAGGGGCATGCAAGACCAGTATGTGTGTTCCAACCAGATAAGATATCAAGTCCAGGAAAATTGCTAACTGTCCACATAAGAGCTGCTCGCATTCTAAACATTTCATCCTTTGATGAATCAAAAGTGTCCACACCTTCACTCCACAACTCATTTAACTCCTTAATAAGGGGTTGTAGGTATACATCTATGTTATTCCCTGCCGTACGTGGACCTCGAATGATCATTGAGAGGATGAAATTTGGTTGCTTCATGCACAACCAAGGAAGAAGGTTATATGGAACCAAAACCTGAGGCCAAATGCTATAATTAGTACTCATTGTCCCAAAAGGATTGAAACCATCACTAGCTAGGCCTAGTCGAACATTTCGAGGATCAGAAGCAAATTCAGGAAAAGTTGTATCAAACCTCTTCCATGCCTCACCATCTCTAGGATGTCTTATGGTTCCATCTTTGTTACCATCCTCCGCATGCCAGCTCATATGCTCTGCAATCTTAGAGCACATGAACAATCTTTGTAATCTTGGTTTTAATGGAAAGTAGCGCAAAATTTTTGCAGGCTTTTTCCTTTTCTTCTTTTGTTTCTTACTTGTAGTAGGTGCATGATCTTTATTGCTCTCATTCTCGGGCTTCCATCTAGAAGTGTGACAATACTTGCATGTTTCTGCATTAACATCATCTTCCCAGTACAACATGCAATCATTTGGACAAGCATCTATCTTGATATAATCAAGACACAACTTCTTGATGGTTTTCTTGGCCTCATAAAAAGAATCAGGAATCTTTACAAATTTAAATGCATCTCTGAGTAGATCTAGTATCATAGTCATTCCATTGTCGCTTAATCCAGACAAACACTTTATGTGATAAAGCTTTAATAAAAATTTCAACTTTGAGTACTTGGACCCTTCATACAATTCTTGATGTCCATCTCTAAGCAACTCAAAAAAATCTTGGTTATTTGAAGCAGGCATGTCATGTAACATTTCTTCTTCTCCCATCACTTGTGACGGACCTACATCAACACCCTCATGCCTTAAGCCCCCGAATGCTTCATTAATCAACAATTCAACAGGATTTTCCATGGGTGGTGCATCTTGAGCGACCTCTATGTCTCTAGAATTATGCAATACATTCATTTCCCCGTGCATAAACCAAGTGACATAATTTTGAGGAAACGGCTTGTCAATCAAATGATTAAACACTATTTTTCTGGTCTGCCACTTCCGAAAACCATATTTATGACATGGACATTTTATTTTATCTCCTATAGCTCCATTGTTAAATGCAAAATTCAGAAACTGATTCAAACCAATCACATACTCTGGTGTGTTCCTTGGCATTCCAATCCAAGATTTATCCATTAAAAACTTAAATTAGTGTGCAATAATATCACCTATAAGAATTCATGAGAAAGAAAATGAGTTGTCTATTAGCATAAGTGAACAAAATAGAAAAATAAAAATAATAATGAATTCTAACAGAGAACATACGTAACCAAAAAATGATTTCTACACAACTTGAAGGTGCAGAGAATGACGACTTGAGAAATAATGGCTCTATAGACTAATATATGACTAAGACATTTGTTGTATGAATTTTAAAGTCCATGCTAATAATACTTTGATCTACCATAACTCTCCTAAAAAGTTCAATAATTCAATTTTCTTACTGACCGGGCTTACTGGAGAATACAAAACAGAGCTTTTTTGGTGAATTTTCATATAGAATTGGATGTCACTTTTCAGTTTTTCAGTTTTGATCAGCCTTTCTATAGCAACTGGCTATAGTGAGGTAATAAACTACTTCTCTTAGGTTTTATCCTCTACGCAGTTATTTAGATTAAGAATGTGTTCGTCCTCTTCCCATCTCCTATTTCCTTATTGATCCACTAATATGGAAACAAAAATCAGAGAAGTTCGTAAACTTGGATGAATGCTGCATGATTTTTCCCTCTCAATTATGATTCTATAGCAGTAATTTCTACTATTTAGGCATAGTTGTATTGGCTATCATCTGATATGGACTAGAATGAGCAGGTTAGATTTAAGAAGGAAAAATAGTGCCCAAAAGAACAAAAATATGTATATCATAAGTAGAGAGGCAAACAAACTGCAGGAAAGTGATACTAAGAAATATATTTATTTCCAAAGGGCACACAAACAAATGTCTTTCCAACAATGAGACATCTCTGTTTAAGAGTTGCAGATGCTACACAATGCTTTTAATCCAATATCCAAACACCACCAAACAAGAACAATACCTGCAGCTTGGTTTACTAGAGTACAACATAGAATTATAATCTTAGTGAAGATTCAGCCACACCTAAAAAATAAGCTTTGCAACATACTTTCAAATGTAGTATTTGAACTTAAATTCAATCAAGAGTGTTTCTTAAGGATCCCCAAAACATGATTTCTACACAACTGGAAGGTGCAAAGAACGACGATTTGAGAAATAAGCAAAAGATCGACTAACTTGGAATGTCTCGTTATAGCTGTGAGCCAACAGAGACAAGCTAAAAAAAGCTCTAAAACTGAAGCTTTAATTAATTAATCTTTTTAGAGGATTTTTGGTTAAGAAAAGGAATCAATAAAATTGTATCCATCAAGTTCAGCAATATATCCTCAATTCACTATGAAACTCAACTTGACTCATCCACTATACCAAACTGTCAGGTCCTGGACATGGAACTATATCAATAAAAAAATGACTCAGTGATTATCATTCCTAAGAAGCAGACGACATACTCCACTAATAGTTGTTATTAACAAAGAAAAAAAAAGTAATTTCCAGGTTATGCCAACCAACCAAACAACTACCCGATCCTAAATTTATCGGGGTCAGCTATAGGAATGTTTAATTAACTGTGTACTGGACTGCATAATGGCAAACTGAGCATATTTAATTTGAAAATCCTGAACAAATTGGATAGGCTATTGCTGTAGCCAAGGTTTCCTAAAGTACATTCATTATATGATTTAGACCACGCCTAACACCTAGGGCTTAGTTTGAGGTTTGGTTCTCATTTAGATATTAGGTAATATTGCTTATAAGTCTAGAGACAAATTTCTGCAAACATTAATAAGAACAGCTCCATAAATAAAAGCCATTACACCTTGAAGATTTTATAAGGATTACATTTGCAACCAAACAACATACAACAGAGAAAGAGCAAAATTATGATGGAATTAGCCAATTGAACTCTCATTTAAGTGGAGAAGGGTTAAGTGACATGCTCATTATCTGTTGAGTTACGAAGATAGAAACAACGGATTCTTAGTTATCAGAAAGAAAAAAAATCCTCACCTCATCTAGTAAGCTCATATATACACTTAAATGAGATATCATCTCCATCGTGAAGGGGAAAAAGATATCATCTCCATCGTGAAGTTGGCGGAAATTATAAACGAGACAATGCAGGTTTTCTAGGAGTTCCTTCGTGCTGATAAACGTGAAGCTAATTTGGCCTTAAAGGGTGTCCAGGGAACTCAAATGGACACAGTAGAAATCGAGCTTTTTATGAATGTCAAATTAGACTTTCAAAAGGTTTGTCATCTTTATTCATAGATATGCCTTTCACTACTAAAAAAAAAAAACAGAAATTAGTGATGTACAAATTTTGTAGCTAAACAACAAAATCTGTCGCATCCTATTTAGCGACAGATCAGTGACGAAGTTCGTAGCTAATTAATTCCGGTTCTTTTGTAGTGCTTTAGTTTTTTAACTATGTGAATCAATTGATTCTCTATGGAGAAGGAGAGGAAGCTGAGAGATGTACAAAGAAGTGGCAACTGCATAGTGAAAAAGTTCCAAAAACAGCAACAAGGTCAATTGAGTCATTCAATATTCGCGTCGCTTGTGGAACTAAAATTGATCTCATGAGTACTAAGTTTACCAAGATTAAGGAGGGATTATTTACTCGGTGCCGAAGAAAATAAGCAACATCAATGTTGCAGTGGAAAGTTAGCATGGAGCAATCTTTTTCCCTTTTCCCATGTTAAGGACTATGACCATATGTTTAGTTTATATTTGTAAATGAAAGTCTTCTAGGACTATAGTTCTAGGTTATGTTAGTACCCAAAAAAAAACCCTTATGCCCTTTTCTTCCCCTTGAAAAAAGTACCTAGAGGAGGAGAAACTTTAGCCTAAAAGATCAATGTTTTCTCACAGCTTTTGAATAGATTTATAAAGAGGAACAATGAATAACAACTTATTCTGCCATAATTTTGAGCTTTATCAGAATGTATTTTTGCAAGTTTTAACACAATCTAGTTGTATCATCAAGCTACAAAGCTAGCATCTGGAGTATTTTGAAAATCTATCCAAATTTCCAGATTCAACATAATTCTCAAATAAATCTTAAAAAAAACAAAGAAAACCCAAATCCAACATAAAGTAGCCAAAAAACCATCGAAAACAGAATTACTCCAGGGAAGATGAAAATACACAAAATTAGGGAAGATGAAAGACCCATTTGTAGAGATAACTGTAATCGAAGAGATACCTGTCGATTTCGATGCCTTTGACACAAAATATTCAATTCTGAGAAAATTAAATGAGGGAAACGAAGAAAATGAGGGCAAGGTTCACACAAAATATTCATCAATTCTGAGAAAATTAAAGTACAAGGAAGCCTGAAATTTGAGAAAATTAAAGTACCTTGAGGGGTGGGGAAAAAATAGTGAAAGGAGCGTTGAGGGTTTTGTTTGAGGGTTTTGTTATGTTCTTTAATTTCAGAGAAAAGGAGCCAAATGAAAAAAAAAGTGTGGGAAAAATTCGCGCTAGTTTTTTTTTCCCAGATGGTGGAGGTTTTAAACCCCCGCTAGTTTCTTTTATTAATGTCGGTTATGTAAACCCCTATTATTTAATGAAATTTGCGGGGGTTGGAGTTGACCCCCGCTATTAAACCCCCGCAATTAGGCCGTTTTTTTGTAGTGTATAGCCTCTTAATTATAAATGTTGTGCGAAACACATTCATAAACATGACTCTACTAGACACGGCTTGTAGAGTCCCTAAGACACGACCTGCTCTGATACCAAGTTTGTCACGCCCCAAATATGGGAGGCGTGGCCGGCACCCGGTGTCTTACTTGCCCGAGCATACCACTCTGTAACTCTCAACATGCCTAACAAGTAAACCAGGCTGGCAAGGCCAATATGTACATAAACAAGCAGCAAAACCCAAAACAATATATACAAAGGGCCGACAAGGCCTCTATACTTACGTACTATACTCATAGGACATGTGTACAAGCCTCAAAGAAATTGATGTAGTTTAATACATAACTGCAATTATTTAACTACAATATGTTCGGAAAATGTTGTGATCTTTTGTATAAACCAAAAGTTGATATACATGAGAGAATTTGGCAATGCATTCTAATTATTAACAGTACGTGCTAGGACAACTTAGCAGGAGTAATTTTATAGATTAATGAAATCCCCTTTTTTCATGGAAACTATCTTGACGATTCTAATGAAAGGACGATCTTTTTGGAACAAAAAATTGGAGCTATCTTGACTATTCTTTTTAAACCAATTTAACTTCAAAACGGGGATATATCGATGTTAGTTGATAGTAATTAGTATTACCACCAGAGAATATGGATGATACTAAATAAGAAAAGGAGTAATATTTCTGGCATGATTGATCATCGGAGGGCCTAAGGATATGGTAACTAGGCTAACTTTTTGGATACTTTATTATTTATTTTGTACTTTACAAAAAGTTTTTAAAATTTTACATGAAACAAAAACTCTATTAATTTAAGACCTTAAATTATATGAAATAAAAAATTACCAACAATTTTGTAATGGATTGTGATTAGAGATGCGAGTAATGATTGAATCTTTTACTAAAGAAGTCTCAATTAATAGGAATTTATTATGATGTTATATTAACATAATAATTCCTTAGGGGACTCTGATTAAAGATGTGTGTGCTAATTTAAACTTTTAATAAAGGCGTCTATATTTTAATTGGAATCTAGGAGTATATGTTTATGGTAATGAAATTTGTATAAATTGTTCTTACATAAAATTTTGGAAATTAACCTCGCATGACATAAGAAAAAAGCACCACCAATAGAATTGAGAAAGCACTATGATGAATAGAGGTGCAAACCTTTTTTAATGTTCTCCTATGCAAACTAAAATTCTGATACATGCTTGATGAGGTTTTCCCGGTGATACTCATGAATACAAAATTAAACTTTTTCTTTGGAACCAATGAAAGAGAATCTATATATAATATAAAAGTTTAAAAGATGACATGCTGGGACAAAGATTCTCTACAAAGATCGGTATTTATCTTTTTTCTCTAATTTTGACTTTTTCTCATCTATTTCCCTTATTTTCTAATTAAAATATCAAAGGATTAATCATATCCTACTACAATATTTATTGAGAATCAATACATATTAAGTCAATTGATTCTATATCAGTTACATGAGTACATTTTTTTTCATTATTTCCCACACAAGTTACAAACATATTTAAATTCTCTCCTTATTTAAAGCTTTTATATAAAATTTCAGTTATAAAATTAATTCTCACGTCCCTTTACAATAAAGGATTTTTTTTCTTAAAAAATTCTTTCAGTTACAACTTTATGCATGGATTAGTTAATTACAGAAGTTGAAAGAATTCCTACATCAATTAGGAATTTGATAGGTTTCTTCACCATTAAATAATGAACACCACTATATAAACAGATATACAATATGAATTCAAAATCTGCCTTTCTAAAAGAATCTATGCATGTGAATATGCAAAAATAGGTAAAATATAAAGAGTGAGGTCAAGGGACCAAGGCCATTTTCTACTTTCAAAGCATCAATACTGCTTTTATCTTGGGCTCCTATTGAACCAACCAACACACTATATTGTATGAATAACTCTTCCTTCATACTTCAAGACACCAAACATCAGTCATTTGGACATAACAAAAGAAGGTCCAAGGCTCCTGCCAATCGTTTAAAATCACATTGATAAGTAGGGTGAAGCAAGAAGAAGAAAGGAAGTAGGAATTAAAAACCTTGCAAAAGTTTTGGCCTGCAGCTACAACCAATTTGATGCATTTTCCAATATACACTCATGTATGAATGTAATTATTTTTTCCTTCTGTCATGTCTACCTTTTTTTCTTTTTCTTTGAAGCACTTTGAATTTATAGGAGAAAATAATAGTGTTTTAGGGAAAAACTGATTTTTCGGGAATCTGCATAAAATTAGGAGATAATGAAAACAAAATTATGGAGAAACAGAAGGAAAAGGAAAATAAAAACAAACAAAGGGGAATGAGGGGTGGAAAAAGGAAAGGATAGATCCCATACAATATGGCTGAAAATAGAGTTTAATTAACAAATAATGATTCATTTAGTTCGTTCCGTATATAATGTTAGTTTATTCCATATATAGTCTCCTTAATTTTATAGAGAATATTAATGTGCTGTTCTAATGGTAGGGAATATTATTTAAGAAAAAAAAACTGAGATATTCTTAAAATGTTATGAGGAAAATAAGGGGGAAGTTGTCTTCTGATTTAAGAGGAAGTTTTGGGTAAGAAAGGAAGATGCCAACGGTATTGATTGAAATGGAAAAGAGATGTATAAAGAAAAAAAGTGAGAAAAGTTTCATTTCCTTTTTGGGATTTCTATTTTACTACATTTAGGTCATTCTAATTTGTTTTTTCTTTTGTTTAGGAGTATATATATACAAAATTCATATAAAAGAAAAAATTAACGAAATGCATAAAAAAGTATTAGTATGAACTGAATTCCTAAAATTCATTTACTATGTATTATTATAAAACAAAGAATTGCAAATGAAAATATTTATATTTGTAATTTTGGATGCATATAGGTGAAAAAGTATCACTTATCTATAGGATAAATTTACAAAAGAATTTATTTTGTTGATATTATTTAGTAAATCGATTGATGCTTTACACGACCAGACAAAGCGCGGTTAAAATTACTATTGTAACCGAAAATATTTATATTTGTAAAAAATTATCACTTATATTTCAAATAAATTTACGAAAGAATTTATTTTGTTGGTATTATTTCGTAAACTCATTGATGCTTTACACGACCGCGCGAAGCGCGGTTAAATTTACTAGTAGAAGATATAATCTGTTCAGCTGCTCCGGGTATGTCCTAATGAGAGACCGAGACTAAACTTAAATATTGTTAAAATATATTTGAAAATATTTTATAATAGTTAAGTTTTTTACTTTAAAATCTACGTTAATAGAAGAATATTATTTTCTTTTTAGTTTACCAATATTTTTCAGGATATTTACTTTCTTTCTAAGTTTAATTAGTTGTAGAACATTTATTTTATTTTTATCATAAGAATATTCTAGAATATTTACTTCTTTTTAAGTTAGGATCTTTAAGAAGAATATCATATTTTCTATTATTTTATTCCTTTTAATTATCAGTAAATAATGTACTCTTCTATTTTGATTCAAGCAAGCAACAATATAAATAATACCATGGATTTAACATCGTTCTCTTTGGTTTTTTAGACCTTCTCTGGTTTTCTAACCGATACAACATTAGAAAATACTCCCTTAAGTGTTCACTTAGCACTTTTCACACCACTTAAGAAAATAATAACTCCTATAAAAAATATTAACTCCTAAAAAATAGGTATTTTGACTAAACTACCCTTAATTAATAAGAGTCTTGCCGATTTATTGCCCTGAGTAAATAGGATAAATCTGAAAAAACAAAGTTAATTCCTTCATGATTATGTAAGTGAACACTTATTTTGAACAAAAATAAAAAAGTTAAGTGAATACTTATTTTGAACCGCAGTGATTAATAAACATTCAGTAGTCTAGGGACTTCTGGAGTTTGTGCCAATATTCTTTTGTATGGAAATATTCTTATATTAACTTTAAACTCTTATTCTTGGTTATGTTTTTTTATTGAATCATTATAGTATTTTTTGTTTCTTTAGCAGATTACACAGAGACAAAGAATTGAGGACATTGATGTAGATACTAAAGAGGACATAACTGGTAGTCACACAGGAGTAATTGATTGGAGATTTACGTGCGAGACACGCATAAAAAATTTTTAA
>NW_026727909.1:0-29264 GCF_029784015.1 Lycium ferocissimum | reverse complement strand
TAAACCTTTTTTTCTTATCGATTCACAATCAACTATACCTTTTCTCGACTCGTCAATTCCCAAAATTTCTGATCACTTCTCGATCATCAATATGGTAATCAATCCTCGAATCCACTTCATCGAATATCACATAATCATAAACCTTGCAAACTAGCCGAATTAATCCTGGAGATAGGATCGTACCACACACTCTGCACATTAGTGTTTCCTTAATGCTTACCACTCTGAACTGAATGCTCTCTAAATCTTTTGTATCACACAACGGTATCACTAATATCCTTATATATCCCACTAAATCTTCCTTGCCCGAATTGCCTTACTCAATTTCCGAAATGTATACCGAACTTAACTAAGTTAGCCCAACCAATAAAATATGATTTAGAAGCCTAGAAAGAATATTCATTATACCCACTTTTAATCTTCCATCACTTAATGAACTAACAAGGTAAAGGGATTACGTGGGATTAGGTAATGGAAAAGCCAAGAGATTAAAAGGACTTACCACCAAGAATCTTCTCCATGAACACTCTAGAATTGCTCCCAAAAGCTCAATTCTTGGAATAGAAATAAATGAGGGACTAATGGATTTTATTACACAATTAATGAAATAACCAGGCACGATACCATTCACGATTGGCTACGACCCGCTGGGCGGTCCCTTTGGGTGGCAATCACCGCCATGACGGTCCATCACCAAAAACACATTAGCCGCGTAGCCGAGATGTGGCAACCGCTATAAGAAGGTTGCGGCGGTGCGACCTTTGGGGCCGCATGACGGGCACCGTGCCCGATTTTCCCAAAAATAATCCATATCAAACCCGAAATCCCGACTAATACCCAAAGCCATCTGCTCACAACCTGTCACGACCCAACTCGGGGGCCATGACGGGCACCCGGAACTAACCTACCTAGCACCTCTTAACATATCATCATAACCATATCTAGTGACCCGCTAAGCTTATCTCATATTTACCATGCGCGCGACAATAGCACGAATTTCCATCGGAAGTAGGCACCTTTATATAAATATCACTAACAATGCCCATATATATACACAAGCCGGCAAGACTATCAAAATGATATACAAAATATGAGTCGACAAGGCTAAGGGATATCTAGCTATACACATTTGTCTACGAGTCTCTACTAAGAGTATGTTACATTATAAAGACGGGACAGGACCCTGCCATGCCTATAGATGTACATAAAAGAATAGTACCAACTAATGCAGCCCCGGATCAAAAAGAGCACTATTATACAATCTCTGATGAAGCAGCCTAGGGGTCGAGTCGGTCTCCCTGTCTACCAGCGGGTATGAACACAGCGTCCACAAACAAAAGGACGTCGGTACGGATAATGTACAGAGTATGTAAAGCTTGAGTAATAACATGATAAAAGTATAAAGGATAACATAAGACATGAGGGCTATTGTCATGACCCAGCTGGAGGGCCATGATGGGTACCCAGTACTAGCCTACCGAGCACCTGCGTCTGACATTCCATAATCATTACTAGGTGGACCACATGGATAGCTTGTGAATATCTCACTTAAGACGGTCATCAACCACAATGCCCAATGCAATCAAGTAGCAAGTCTAAATAAAATATTATACAACAATAAGAACTAATAAGGTAAAGAAACATCTACTACATACATCTATTTACGAGCCTCTAACTAAGATAAATGAATCCATAAGGATAGGGCAGAACTCTGCCTCACCCAAGTATGTGCATACAAAAGAGTAATACGGGGCAAGGCTCCGGAATAGGCCGGGGCGTTTTACGAGACTCGGCTAGCTCCCCAGGATCACATCCTTGTACACATCTACACACGGGCATGAACATAGCATCCATAAGAAGGGACGTCAGTACGAACAATGTACTGAGCATGTAAGGCATGAATAACAACATAGCAAGAAGTATGGAGCATAACGTGGAATAAGGAAATAACCTGTACATCTGTTCGCCTCTTAAGGCGAATATCATGCATGCTTAACCTTTTCATAAAAATATTTCTCATACCCATTTAACATAATAGTGTTGCGGAATGTGAAGCCCGATCCATATATATATCTATATATATATATATATTGCTGCGGAACGTACAGTCGAATCCATACCCATATATCCCGTGTCTGGGCATCCTGCATCCGGGATGATATCATAATATACCAATCGATCGTGGCTATGCGTATATAACGCCTCGCCTATATATATATATATATATATATATATATATATATATATATATATATATACACATATATAATACAAGTAGCATTCATGAGAGCCCAAGTAAAAGCTACTACTTTATCGGATTGACGTAAGGTCGGTAACCTCCAATTTATTTTATAGAACAATCATCATCGCGATATATCACATTGAAGGAACAATTATTATAAGGCGAGATCAACAATAATGAATAAAATCAGAAAAATCATAGAAATAAACTCAATAATCTCATAATAGCATCAAATCCATAAGCTTTGGGAATTCTAGAGATGGGATCATCATCATCATCATTATCATCATAGGAAACATCAATCTTTAGCATCATAAGAATCTTGCGAACCATAAACTTCTAGCCTTTTTGAGAAATAAGGATGTTATGGAAACATGTATGGAATCATAACATAGCAATCATGCCTTTAAAAAGAAAGAGACTAGTCTTAACATACCTGACTGATCTCCTACTACTTAACTCTTATTCTCCCGAACTCGTAAATCTACATTCAAGAGAAATCATACTACCGTTAGTCTTATCGTCATATACCTATCTCAAGTTTTTAAATTAAACTCCTTTAGAATCTGCTAAAATTTGGGCAGCATCTCCCCTGTTTATATCCCTAGCCCGAAATCACAATTTCAACAACCAACACAACAACAACAACACCCAAACCAATAACATCATCCTAAATACCAAAATATTTCATAAAACATTCCACAGGATATTTATCCAATTTCTCAACCAACAACTTTTTTAAACGATCATTTAATAGCTCTATCTCCATAATTAAACCTAAGTTAATAGCAATAAGGAGAAATTCATACCTCACTTCCGCTACAACCGTAATATCTTCAATATTCACCTTGAATTCAACCAAAATTCACCGTAATACAATATTATTATTGCAACTATACACTGTCTGAACCTAAATCCAAAGATTATACTTAATCCGCATTAAAATTTGATGTTTGGAAGTTGGGGGAAATTTCCAGAAATTTGGAGAGGTTTTGGGGGGGGGGGGGTGTTTGGATAAGAAATGAGGGGGTAAGCCCCCATATATAATGATCCAGAGTCTGCCTGGACCAACTCAAAAATTGCTCAGTGCGCGCCGCTGAGTTGCTAGGTTCTCCTCTGCGCGTTCACGCCACCATCTGGCGCGTTCGCGCAGGGTTAATTCCCTGCTCTGATAGCCCATCTTAAAATGCTCATAACGCTTGATTCTGATGTTCGATCAATGCACGGGTTGTTGCGTTGGAAACTAGACTTCCTGAACTTCATTTTAGGCTTTTGTTTTAGCTCAAAACTCCTAATATACTAAAAGATTTTCTTTCTCCAAGTTAGACCAAAATTGCCCCTCATATTTTCTCCAAAGCCCAACAAACTTAGTTTCCTTGATTCACTAGCCGTCCAATCTTTTCGTAGCTTATTATATGAACTTAAACCCTTATAACCATAAGATAAGCACATATAACCTCGTATATCCTTGGAGGTATCTCAAATGTCTGCAATAAAACCATTAACACCTAGCGAATCTTAATGTGCAAAACTTACGAGGTATAACACATATACTTACACATATAATGATACCATACCCGACCATGTTGGTTCGGTGTTATCCATACCCGGCCATAACAAGGCTCGGTGTTGTCCGTACCCATATATATATATATATATACACACACATAAGAATACATAAGTAAAAGCAACGTCATCATTATCATTATCGCTATATCCTTCCTTAGAGGATCAACTATAGTAGGATGAGATCAATGATATCATGAGAGTATCAAGAACTGTGAGCTTTAACACTTCTAGGAATGGAGTCATCATGAAAGACATTATGAATTTCATGTATAGGTTCACAACAACGAAATCATGCCTTAAGAAACAAGGGTTAGCATTACATACCTTTATGTTTCCTTAACTACTTAACGCTTCTCTGTTACACCTCAGAATTTTCGGTTGTTGTGCAGTGAATAGACTAATGCAAATTAAGGTGTGTATTGTCACGACCCAACCAGAGGGCCATGACGGGTACTCGGTGCTAACCCACCCGGGCACCTCTTATTGTACATTCACATTTCCATCTAGGTGAGCCACATGGCTTAATCATACTTCCTATCCATCATTCATGCTAATCTCATTAGGCAACAATACATATATATCATCATCAACACAATGCCCATATCCATGTACACTAGCTGACGGGTCATCAAGATAATATACAAAATATAAGCCGACAAGGCTAAAGACATCAAATAATACACAACTGTCTACGAGCCTCTAAGAAGAGTAGGTGACATCATATAGGCGGGATAGGACCCCACCGTGCTCATGTATGTACACAAAAGAATAATACTAAAAGCTGTAGTTTCGGGTGAAATGGATCTCCTCTATGTAGTCCCTAAGTAAGAAAGCTATGGATCAAGCCTGTCTCCCTGGCCACCTGCGGGCATGACGCAGCGTCCACAAATAAAAGGACGTCAGTATGAATGATGTACTGAGTATGTAAAGTATAATCAACATCATAGTAAGAGCATAAGAAATAGTATAAGGATTAGCATAAGAAATAGCATAAGATGGGAGAATCAGGAGATAGTAGGGCCATCATCGTAATCACTTACTTGTCTTTCATAGGGACCTTCTGTTTCTATGGCGTACTCGTGTACATGCATATATACATATACCTATATCCATATCCGTATTCGTATTCATATTTGTATTCATATCCAAATTCATATGCATAGCATACCCGACCATGAAGGTTCGGTGTTTCACATACCCGGCCATGACAAGGCTTGGTGATTAGACATACCTGGCCCTACCAAGGCTCAGTGTTATCCATACCCAGGTGCGGTGGTGTGCGCGCAATAGATATCATACTCGGCCACATAAGCTCGGTGTTACATAGTAGTCATACATACCTGGACACGTTTACCTAATAGCCCATAAGCATCGTCAACATCATTACTATCATCGTTTCGTTACATCTATCCTTAGAGGATCAATCATTATATAAGGAAAGTAATAGGATCGTAAAAGTACCGAGAAACATGAGCTTTAATAGCTTTAGAGATAGAATCATTTGAAGGACATTATAAAGCTCATGAAAGGATATACATAGCCAAGGAACCATGCCCTATTGAAAGAAGGGTTAGCCTTACATACCTCTTCGACTTCTTAATTATCTAGCATTCACCATCGAAGCTCGAATAATCTACATTTAGAAGAATTCATACCATGGTTAAACCTTAATGATACTATTAAACTCAAACTAGGATCATTCATGATCTAATGGAAATTTGGCAAAGATTTCCCCTATTTTGTCAACTTCCACCATTTTACAAAACAACTCCCAACAACCACAATAACATCCATAATACGCTCATAATATCATTGTCACGACCTAACCCCGTAGGCCGTGACTAAGGCTCCGAGTGGCACCCATACGCGCTCACCGACTTCGATCTGAGATAAACGACTCGTACCTAAATCAAGTAGATCGTACGTGGCTCCAAACCGACGCATACAAACATATATCGCACGTGCTTCAAGGCTATCATAATATACATAACGTAGCAAAGCATACATACACGCGACCGACAGGCCGCCACTACGGATGGGCCGCCCAAACACAACTTACTCAACGCATCCGAACAAAACTATACATAACCCACATCTATGTCTACGGACCTTTAATACGTAGACAACGTAATCGATGACGGACGGAGGCCCCGCCGTACCCCCGAATAAACATAATCATATACATCGGAAGAGTATATACCTAAAATATTGGCTACGAACAAAGGAGCACTCGAACAACGGTATCGGAAATCCTACGCCGGTGGATCACCAAAACGCGTATCCGTACCGCGGCATGAAACGCAAGCCCGAAGAAAGCGGGTCGACGAATATGTACCGAGTATGCAAAGCGAAGTACGTAAACGAAGTCATAACCGAAGTAAGGTGTACGTAACGTGAGCATAATAACCCAAATACCAAAGTACTTATATCCGAAATATAAATCATACATAAGCGAAGTAAGGTAGACAAATATAACCATTAGAATGCCCAAAATGCTTAGCTTTATTTTGAAAAACATTTCAGTCTCACATATACAGAAAATAGAACATATCATATAAACTGACGTTAACCGAATGCCGAGGGACGTACGGCCCGATCCCTAAACAAACTAATAGTGCCGAGGAACGTATGGCCCGATCCATATATCATATAGTAATGCCGAGGAACGTACGGCCCGATCCATATATAATATAATAATGCCGAGGAACGTACGGCCCGATCCATATATAATATAATAATCATATATCACAAAGACACCATCATATATCATATCGTATCAGATTATCATATCATCAAACATCATATCACATATCACATACGGTCCGCAATGGGACCCGGCGGACAGAACGTGGTCGCCACTCCATCTGGGCGCCACAACACATTATACTTCGGAATATTGTATACCTCCGAACACATCATACTCCGTATCATATCATATATCATATCACATCATACTTCGGAAATCACATCATACTTCGGAATATAACATAGTGCGCACGAACATAACCGGCCCGGGATCCGGCGAAAGAAGTAATAACAGAATGCACGAGCAGAATCGTAGGAAATCATATGCAATGCCAAACATTCACAAAAACTCAATAGAGTAATCAAATGGACGGATGTTTGTAAGCCAAACAGTAGTCAAAACAGACTTCCTTCCGAATGTCCCTCGGGAACATATCAAACCGAACTTCAGAAACCATAGTTACGTATCGGAATCATAAGTATGCGAATCATTATTTCGGACTAAACAGACAATTATGTAATCATATTCGGGGGTCGGAAAGGTAGTCAAATTGAATTCTTTCAAAATCCATCGAGAATTATACAAAAGAAGATCGCGGACCCACGGACGAGTGTTAACCCAACTGGCCCGCCTACGAAAATCATCGTCATCATATGTTGTCGAATCATTATTACAAACTCAAAAGACAAGTAAAGGCGATCGTACTCGAAATCAGAATATTAGTCATGTCATATCCTTTCAAAAATGGTCAGAACTACATAAGGAAAGTCGCGGGGCCCACGGAGGGGTGTCGACTCAAGTCGGGCCCGCCCATGAAAATCATAGTCCTTATACGTCATAGAATCATATACGAGCATATCAAAGCCATCCGGTTCTGTCTGTGAAAGTTACGGACGTTCGTAGTTTTCGAAATCGTTTAGGAACGAAACTCTTTTAAAAAAACCAACTTTTATGCAACTTTTGAAAATAAATCATACAATATAAACCATAGCTTGTCCACATAAGAATGCCAACATCAAAAGCAAATACGACTCATAAACGTGCTCGGATTTTTAAGAATAGAATTACCCCCGAAGCTCATAACATATCATAACTTAGCCATATCTAAGACATGCCAAAAGAAGGAAGGTAAACTTTACATACCTTATCCCCCCTCGAAGCTAGTCCAAACTCAAACTTCGGGCTCTCTAAGATCTACAAATACGTCATAATATGCCAAACATTAGCTAAAGGTATTTAGGAATTCATTTCCAAACTAACACTTAATTCTACGGAAATTTGGGCAGCACTTCCCCTGTAAATAGACCAACCCCGAGAATTTAACTCGGCCAAATCAACAACAACAACACCAACAACCAACCTAGCAACATCAATAATCAATTTAAAACACATTCTAGCATTAAATACCCTTTCTACATAATCCAACAACATTCATTATATTCAATTCAACGGCTTACATTCAAGCCAACATCATCGCTTATACATTCAATTACCAATCCGAACCCATACCAACAACATTCAAGAAAATTTTAAACAATTCATACAACATTTCCAACATTCCAACAAAGGCTCCAATTTGCCCGAAAACAGTCCCCAAACCCGAGAACACTTCCACAACACATTCCTAACTTCCGAATCATGATTTGCACCAATAATCCACACTCTAACAATGTCATTCTCATAAATATACAATTTACATCAAATGCACAATAATCTCCAATTCAGCCCACAACACTTACGATATCAATTTGAGTCATTAAACTACTATCGTCAACATAGAATTCATAACGACAACTACCAAAATACTAATTAAAATTAATCCATTCCTTGTCACATAATATGGCCCATTTTCGGCCAACACTATATATATACATATTGATGATTCTCATCCATTTCTTCACTCTACAACACTCACAACATGCTAACTAGACTTTAATTCATTGCTTCAACACAACACAACACACACACACTTACGGCCATGCACTACACACACAACCTCAACTCCAACATGCCATATTTCATAAATTTCCTCCATTTTAACATACTACAACATGAATACACCATTCATAACACATAAAACATGATTAAATATTACCTTTCTTCCTTCAACTTCACAACTAGCTAGGGTTAGCTAGGATGAAAACTAGCGGTTTGATCGCTCCAACAACACTTCCACGTTACTTAGGGACCTCCAATTAGTGGATTTGCACCAAGGAAATATTTTTGGGATGGCTAAAATTGGACTTGAAATTTTTGGAACCTTGGCCGAATGGCCTTCTCTTTGCTCTCAAAGTTCTTGATTTTTTTTCTAAGCATAGAAATGAGGAGAGATGACTTAGTGATCATCTTTTATGCTCCTAGATGATTCATACATGTGTCCATGGCCCACACATATGTTGGACCAATTAAATTTGGCCACAAAATGTGTGGGGGCCATTTCCAAGTCACATGGCCAACATGGCAATTTTTCATGATTTGCCAACTTTTCATATTTCAATTTTTGGTCCCAAATTTTCCTAAATGTTCCATGCCAACAAATTCATGAACAACTTAGGTCTTAAAACGAAATCGAAGGTCCAAAGTCCCGACTTCGTATCCCGGAATGGTTTTGTCCCTAACTTTTCATGGTTAACCCGGATCGTCCCAATGTACGAAATACAGGATATAACAATCATAATAAAGAAATCACACTACATTAGCCTTCAACAATTCATCGTTATATTCAATTCATGCCAACAACTTCACACCCATTTAGCGCATTTTTCATATAATACTTCTTCATCACCATTATTACCTTCCATAACATGATTATATCCATATCATACTAAGAATCGTGACTCATTTTAGTTTACTACTCATTAACATCATAAAAGCTACACTTAATCTTCATTTTCTACTCTCTTCTTCTACCTAAGTTTTCCTACAACCAACCATTCCCATTAACATAAAATAAGCATGGAAACTAACCTTTTCATCCCATAGAAACAAGCTTTGGAGCAGCTACTAACTTGTGCAAAAACCCTAGCCACAATGCTCAAGTATTCTTGAAATCTACCAACCGTAGAAAACCTTCTAAAACATGAACACTTGATTTCTTGCTATTTAATCTTTATAATCCCTTGGGTTTGGGTGTAATATGTTGGGAGAAGGGTTTTGGAGCTTTAGAGAGTATAGAAGAAATGTGGGAAATGAAATGAAGTGAGGGTCGTCCAATCAAGTCTTTATAAAATAAAATGTGACCCCGACTTTATACGAACTATACGGGCCGTATAATTTATACGGTCCGTATATCAAAGACTATATTTCCACCAAAAGATCGATTTTCTAGACCAAACCTACGGACCATTATACGGCCCGTACATATGGCCGTATAACAGGAAAAATTCTAGTTTTCGTTCACATCGACTCGTTTGACTTCCCATCCTCGTGGAACCTTCTTGACACTTATATAACACTTCGTTAACCATACAATAGGCCCTATAGCAGCCCTTCAAGATATTACTAAATAAAAAATTACTCAATTGTAGCAGAAACCTTTTCGAACACGACTCACATTTCACTTCTTTCAACATACTAAACTTCACATATTCGTATAACTTCGAAATCTTATGGTATGAACCTTAAGCTATCTAATACTTCCCGTAATCTCATAAGGATTTCATAATCACCTTAAGCTCACATTAGCCTATCCACAAGGCAACACATACGGAATTTTCGAGGTATACCATTCTTCCCTCCTTAAGAACATTCGTCCTCGAATGTTAGGTTCTTGGGAATTCTATAAAAAATTTGCCAGAGTTTCCCCTATAATATGGCACTACCATCCTACACAGCAACCCAAAATACACCGCCTCACAGGGCTACAACAACAACGACAATAACCATGGCCACACACGACCAAGTAAACATCAAGAAAAGCATTACATACTTGAGGATAATGGCGTCTCTGCCTGAGTCTTCTCTGAAGGTGAAAATAAATTTAGGTAACGAAATTTCATGTCCTCTTCGGCTTCCCAAGTCATTTCCTCTCTATTATTATTCTTCCATAAAACCTTAGCCGAAGCTACCTCTTTGGTCCTAAGCTTTCGTACTTGCCTATCTAAAAAGGCAATGGGGACTTCTTGATAAGACAATTGTTTAGTAACTTGAACATCATCTATTGGTACTATTCTAGAAGGGTCTCCAATGCACTTACGAAGCATCGATACATGGAAAACTGGGTGAACTGACTCCAAATCAGGAGGTAGATCTAATTCGTAAGCCACTTTGCCTACCTTGCGCGTAATCTCATAAGGCCCGATGTACTAGGGACTAAGCTTCCCCTTTTTGCCAAATCTCATAACGCCCTTCATTGGCGACACCTTTAAGAATACCCAATCTTTCACTTGGAACTGTAAGTCCCTTCGACGATTATCCACATAGGACTTTTGACAACTCTGAGCTGCTAATAACCGATCCTGTATGAGCTTAACTTTCTCTATAGCTTGCTGGACCAAATCTGGCCCTATCAATTTGGCCTCTCCTACTTGAAACCACCCAATTGGGGATCTGCACTTTTGCCCATACAAAGCCTCATACGGTGCCATTTGGATGCTAGAATGATAGCTATTGTTGTAAGCAAGTTCAATGAGCGAAAAATGATCATCCCAACTACCTTCAAAATCCAGTATAGATGCCTGTAACATATCCTCAAGGGTCTGTGAATGGTGTGTTCAGCTTGTCCATCAGTCTGTGGGTGAAAAGCTGTGCTAAGACTTACCTGAGACCCCAAAACTTCTTGGAAAGATTTCCAAAAATTGGCTGTAAACTGAGTTCCTCTATCAGAGATAATAGATACTGGAACACCGTGAAGTCGCACTATCTTTTTAACATAAAGCTTTGCATAACCTTTTGCCACATATGTAGTTCTGACGGGTAAGAAATGAGCTGACTTCGTGAGTCTATCCACAACCACCCATATAGAACCATACTTACGTCGAGAACGGGGTAAGCCTGTAATGGAGTCCATGTTAATTACTTCCCACTTCCAAGTTAGAATTTCTATAGCTTGCAACAATCCGCCCGGCTTTTAGTGCTCGATTTTCACTTGTTGACAGTTGGGACATTGAGCTACAAATTTTTTTATATCCTTCTTCATCCCATTCCACCAATATATAGATTTAAGATCAGGATACATTTTCGTTGCCCCTGTGTGAACAGAATAACGGGAACGATGAGCTTCTCTCAATATTTGGTGGCGTAATTCTGCAATATCAGGAACACATAACCTGCCTCGACATTGGAGGACTCCGTCTCCAGAAATTTCGAATGATGACTTCTCCTTCTGAGGGAGTGCAATTCTATAATGAATTAGCATGGGATCTTCGTGTTGTCGCTCTTTCACTTCCACTACTAGCGACGAGACCACTGAATTCTGAATGGTACCTCCCATGTTGCCTGAGTCCACTACCCGAACTCCTAGGCTAGCTGACCGTTGGAGCTCACGGGCTAGCTCCCTTTTCTCTGGTTGAACATCGCATAAACTTCCCATAGATCTATGGCTAAGGGCATCATCCACAACATTTGCCCTTCCGGGATATCAATATCATAGTCTTTCAACAATTTCAACTATCGCCGTTGCCATAAATTCAATTCTTTCTGCTTAAAGATACATTGAAGGCTCTTATGATCTGTATAAATATCAACATGGACACCATACAAATAATGTCTCCACAACTTCAATGCATGAATCACTGCAGCCAATTCAAGATCATGGGTTGGATGATTCTTCTCATGTGTCCGTAACTGTCTTGAAGCTTACACAATCACCTTACCATGTTGCATCAACACACAGCCTAGCCCAATGCACAAGCGTCACAATAAACAACATAACCTTCTAATCCCTCTGGAAGTGTCAGGACTAGGGTAGAAGTTGATCTATCCTTTAGCTCTTGAAAACTACGTTCATAAGCATCAGTCTAACTGATTTCCGGGTCAGCTTTGTGAGTGGTGCAGAAATAGAAGAAAAGCCATCTACAAATCTCCTGTAATAACCAGCTAAGCCCAGAAAACTATGAACCTCCGTAGGAGTTGTGGGCCTTGGCCAAGTCTTCACAGCCTCAATCTTTTGGCTATCTACCCGAATACCATCGGCTTAAACAATATGCTCCAAAAATGTCACTGAGTTCAACCAAAACTCACACTTAGAAAATTTGGCAAATAACTCTCGAGTTTGAAGAACTCTAAGGACAGTACGCAAATGATCCGCATGTCTCCGCTCGGACCTAGAATACACCAAGATATCGTCGATGAATACAATCACAAATAAATCTAGGAAGGGCACTCGAACACATTGTTCATCAAATCCATAAATACGCCGATGCATTAGTTAGCCCAAATGACATTACCCGGAACTCAAAATGGCCATATCTTGTTCTGAAGGCTTTCTTAGGGATATCTTTCTCCCTAACTCTTACTTGATGATACCCGGATCTCAAATCTATCTTTCAAAACCATTTGGCGCCTTGTAATTGATCAAATAAGTCATCAATCCTTGAAACAGGGTATTTGTTCTTGATCGTCACTTTATTCAGTTACCGATAGTCAATGCACATTCACAAGGAGCCATCTTTCTTTCGCACAAACAACACAGATGCTCCCCAGGGGGATGAACTAGGCCTAATAAATCCTTTCTCAAGAAAGTCCTTCATTTGCTCCTTCAACTCTTTCAACTCTGCAGGAGCCATTCTATAAGGAGGGATAGATATGGGCTTTATATCCGGCAGCACATCTATAGCAAAATCCATCTCCCGCTCTAGAGGGAGGCTTGGAAGCTCTTCCGGGAACACATCCGAAACTCATTCACCACAGGGACAAACTGAAGAGTTGGCGGTTTAGCTTCTAAATCTTGAACCCGAACTAAATGGTAAATACAACCTTTTGTGATCATTTTCCTTGCCTTTATATAGGAAATAAACCTACCTTTTGGGGATGCGGTATTTTCTTTCCATTCTAACACTGGTTCTCCCGGAAACTGGAAGCGAACCATTTTCATTCTACAGTCAACATTGGGATAGCAAGAAGCCAGCCAATCCATGCCTATGATAACATCAAAATCCAAAGATTTTTAACTCATGTAAGTCAACCATAGTATGATTGTCACAAATCACAACTACACAATTTCTATATGCTCGGCTAGCTATTACCGATTCACCAACGGGTGTAGATACCTCAAAAGATGTCGATCTGGTTTGACCCCAAACTGACCTGCAATATATGGAGTAACATACGACAATGTGGAGCCCGAATATATCAAAGCATATACACCATGAGAAAATACCGATAATATACTTGTGACAACATCCGAAGAAGACTTAAGATCTTGGCGTCCAGCCAAAGCATAAATACGGTGCTGAGGACCGCTAGAACTGGGAACTCTCCCTCTGCCTCTACAATGGCTGACTGGCGCATGTGAACCTGGCCCCATAGGGCATATAGATGGTGAAGACTCGGCTACCGATCTTGAAGGCTGGGTCCTATCCCTACCACCAACCGAGGGGCAATCGCGCATAATATGGCCTAGTCGACCACATGCATAGCAAACCTCTGAACCTAGTCGACACTAGCCCCAATGTTACTTCCCACACTGGGAACAGCATGGCACGGGTGGCCTTGCCTGACCCGAATCACCACTGAACTGAGAACTTGAAGCCCTAAAACTCTGACTCGGCCCGAAATAAGTAGATCTATCAAATCTCTGGCCTGTAAACCGTGGAGGCACACTAGTCATAGCATAGCCTGAATGCCTAGAAAACTGTTGTCTCAGCCCGACCCTAAACTCACTCGTCCGACCTGAAGATCTAGCCCTCTTGTTATACCCTCTATCATGGTCACGCTCAATTCTTTGTTGTTGTTGGATTTTCTCTAAATTTTGGGCATGGGCTTGAATGCGTGAAATATCCATGTTGTCCTGAAGGGACGCAGTCAATCACCTATCCATCAAATGTGGCCCTAGGCCTCTCACAAATCGGTGCACTCGGTCACCCATATCCGCTACCATGGCCGAAGCATACCTAGCCAAAGAATTGAAGCGGAGACTATACTCTAAAGCACTCATACTCCTTTGCCTAAGATTCTGGAATTTATTGGCTCTAGCCCGCCGAACCTCTGGAGGCAAGTAATGTCGAAGGAAGGCATCCACAAATTCTTGCCATACCGGAGGAGGTGCATTTACTCCCCGTGAAGCCATCTAAACCATATACCAATAAACTGCGACATCCCTCAATCTATAGGATGCTAACTCCACGGATTCAACGTCTGAAGCATGCATTAACTAAAGTGTCCTCAACATCCCATCAATGAAATTCTGAGGGTCCTCTTCCGGCTTTGACCTAAAAAATTTCGGCGAGTTCAAGCTAATAAAGTCACAGGCTGTTGCACTAACAGCCCTATCACCTTGCCCTGTACCTTGCCGCTGAGTCTGGGCAGCAACCAACTGAGTAAGTAAATGAATGGCCTCTTTTACATCTTGGCCTGAAGCATCCGGTGGAGGAGCTAGAGGTGCTGGAGCTGGGGCTGAGGCACTGGATGAGAGGGCTGAGATTGAGCCGCATTCTGGGACTCACTTTCCTCTACAATCGTTGGCAGTGCTCTTTCAGCCCGCTGTTATACCTCGCGTTTTGTACGTTTGGATATTCCGAGTCGATGACGGGAAGTTAGGGATAAGACCATTTTTTCGACTTTGTTTTAACACGTAAGTTGTTTATGAATTATGTTGGAAGGAAACATTAAGGAAAATTTGGGGCCAAAAGTTAATTATAGAAAGTTGGCCATTTCATGAAATTAAAGACCAAGTGGCCATATAATGTAGGTGGGCCATGGGCCACATGGATTTATAATACAAGCTTATAAAAGAAGATGAATTAATCATCTTTATCTTTTTCATCCTAGAAAAATCTAGAAAATTGAAGAAAAGTGGAGAAAAAGAAAAAAAAAAGAGGCGAAGCATGCACATGACCGGCCATGTGCATGCAAATATATATATATATATATATATGTGTGTGTGTGTGTGTGTGTGTATGTGTGTGTGTGTGGGGGGGGGGATGAATCACAAGACACAACTTATCATTTAATTTCAAGAGAATTCAAGAAGTGGAAAGAAAGAAAGAAGAGAGTGAGGGGTTCGGCCAAGGGGCCGGCGAACTTCCCTTGAAGATGATCATGGAAAAAAAATATTTTTCTTCTAGTTTTCTACTAATTGGAAGGTCCTCTACGACGTGGAGTGGTTGTTAGAACAAGGAAACCATTCGTTTTAATTATGGGGGAAGCTAGCCGAGTGGAACAATTGAAAGGAAAAGGTAAGGTTCTATCCTCTTTTACATGTTTTATGCATGTTTTGGACGTGTTGTAGTGTGTGGAAGCGGATGAAAATCATGAAATGTTGTGTGTGGATGTGTGGCCGTGAGTGGCTACCTTAGTGTAGGAAGAATGAATTAATTTTACTTAGTCTTGTGTTGTGTTGGAATGTGTAGAGATGGAAGGAAATGCATGAAAATATGTAAAGAAGTGGTTGTGGCCGAATAATAGGTGTTTCGGTAAGTTATGGTAAATTGATGCTATTTGACATTTTAGTTGTTGTTATTATGGATCATGTGATGTAGAACGAAAGGTGTTGTTGAAGTTAACGTATATGAATGATAATGAAGTGTATGGTTGGTGTTGAATTTGAAGGTTTCAAATAAGGTAGTGTGTTGATTGAGTTGTTGTAACATTATGCGAATTGAATTGAATTGAATTGAATTGAATTGAATTGAATTTAATTTAATTGAATATTGAAGTGTTGCTAGAATAATTGCTAGTAATGTTGTTGGTTTGGCCGGGTTGAATTCCCGGATTATTGTTGATTAAGATTTGCCGAGTTAGATTCTCGGGGATGGTATATTTACAGAGGAGATGCTGCCGAAATTTCGGCAGGATATAAATGAATTTGTTTGAAGGATTGAGATAAGTATATGGTAATGAAGCTAACGATTATGTCAACTCTCTTGAATGTAGACTAACAAGTTTGGACGAATAAGCGTATCTACTAAGGCGCGGCGCAGGTATGTTAAGGCTTGTCCCTTTTTCTTTCTACGGCATGATTCATACACGAGATGTGCTAAATGCTTCCATAACGCCCTTATTTTCAAAAAGGTAGACGCAATAGTTCTAAAGCACAACTTTCCTTTCTTAAGGTCTATAAATGTTTTCAAAACTATTCATTTTCTCCAAAAAGACTAAGCTTTACGATTTTAAAAGTTTTTATGACCTAAAACAACGACTACGATTTTATGATGACAATGATGATGCTAGATAAGAGAAAATGTCTATGACGAATATGTCAAGGATATGTTCTTACCATGAATACGACGATATGAAAGGTTAAGCCGTTCTTGGATAACGACTAATTTAAAGATTCCGAGTATATGAAACGACGCCTTATGATCCGGTTTATGTGTTCTGATGATGCTACTCTTCATTGATAGTCTCGCCTTATAGTACTAGTTCCTTCAAGGTGAGGCAAAGCGCCCCTGATTATTTCATAATGTAATCGGAGGTTTCCGACCTTACGTCACTCCGATGAAGTTATAGTTTGATTGGGCTCCAATGCATGCTTAAGTTATGATGGATGTTACACCGTGCCTATAGGCCGGGCATGTCACCGCTACGGCGGCGGGCTATTGGATGATTACACCGCGCCTAGATGGCCGGGCATGTCACCGCTTACGGTGCGGGGGCGGCGATGTATATACGGTCCTATTTGGCCGGGCACGACCACCACTAGTGGGCGGCACGAGACGATTACCCCGGGAGGCCGGACGCGGGCTAATGATGTTATGTGATTCAAACGGTTATGATGCCTTATATATATATATATGCATAAAGAGTAACAACAAGCATGCATGACTCCGCCTTAAGAGGCACTCAGATGTACAGACTTCTTTTACAGCACATGATATGTTCTACAGTTCCATTTTGTTATTACTCATGGGTACAGTTTTTACTATGTTACTACTCATAACTATATCTTCTATCATGTTACTATTCACGCCTTACATACTCAGTACAATGCTCATATTGACCCCTCTTCTTCGGGGGCTGCGTTTCATGCCGCGCAGGTACACCCAGATGATCAGAAGCCATTATAGAAGATGTTCCAGCGGAGTTGGAACCTCCATTTGCTACGAGAGTTGCCGGGCCAAGAGTCCTATGCTATGATGTCATGTTCGAGTTAGAGACTTTGCAGACAGAGTCGTGGGTCTAGAGTGTCGGCTTTTCAAAGGGGTCCACTAGTTGATGTATTTTTATTGTATCTTATGTTACAGAGCCCTTATGTTTACAAATTGTGTTTAATTGGTAGCGACAAAAGATTTTGAAAGCCTTACTATGTATTTTATTTTGTTTAATCTAAGAATCCAAAGAAAGTATGTATGTAACAAGAGTCAGCGGGTTCGCTCGGCTCCGAATATCGGGTCGGGTGCCCATCACACCCTAGTAGGATCGGGGTGTGACAAAGTGGTATCTGAGCAGGTCGGTCTAAGGGATGTCTGCAAAGTTGTGTCCGGTAGAGTCCTGTTTATGGGTGTGAAGCCGGCCACATTTATAAACGAGAGGTCGCGGGGCATCTAGGAATGGTTGACCTTCTTCTGTCATTAGATCGTGCGATAGAGCCAAGTCATAGGAAATAAGATCCCTTATACTAATCGTTGGATTCCGCAGGCGCCCAATATCGGCGGAAAAAGGCGAGGGATGATATGGAAGTCAAAAGAGGTGAAACTGGATGGATATATTTGTTCTGTTATCTGAACTCGGAGCCCAGGACAAGAAGTAGTTATACACACAGGTGGAAGGTGAACATTCGGAACTGAAAAGGGCAAAATCGTAATTACAAAGAAAGCACGTGTTACGAAAATGTTTCAGAATCGGTGAGACTTCGACTTGCTCCTCGAACATGTAATAAAGGTCATACGAGGAAGTGGACGCGATTATATCAGCATTAAGGCACCGAATTCCACCAAAGTTTCGGGGTTAAGCGTGCTCAGGTGGGAGCAATTCTATGATGGGTGACCCCCTGGGAAGTATGTGAGGAATTCGATATATTCAAACCTAAGAGACAAATGAGAAGTTAAGGTAGCCTAAGGGAAACTAGAGCGTATGGGATGGTTGGAGATTATAAGAAGATGCGTAGGACGAGGCAGACTTGCTCGGCGAAAAGACAGGAAGTGCATCACAGCTTTGGAATTAGGCTTGAACAGTGGTTGGAGATATTTTGTGGGGTTAGTTGATAGTAATATACATATATATATATATATATATATATATATATATATATATATATATATATATATATATATACGAAGGTGTAGGATATCCCGGATATGATTGTATCGGTGGACATGTGAGTCCCGAAATTGAAGTTACGATGTAAGAAGCATCAACCGAGCAAGGGTACCGAAGATCGAGTAACCGCAAGAATAAATGGTACAAGTGTTGCAAAGTAAGCTGTTATTATTTCACTATAGGTTGAGATTGGAAATTCTAGTATAACGATATTTGGAAAAGAAGGAGAGTGAGTAGATGGAAAACGAAGAAATCAAAGTGTTGGAAGAGAGCGAAAGGTAAGATTTCAAGAGAACTTTGGTTACCGTTGTCGGAGCCAAGCACGGCCAAATTGAAATTGGAAATAATGACATGGGGCAAGCATAAGCGAATAGCGGTGTAAGTACACCCCTAAAGGGGGGAAGCGGATGAAAGAAGTGCAAGGATGAGATCGGAATAATTATCACGGTAATGTGTTTGATATAGGTGCTTGAGCCACAAATGGTCCCCCCCCCCCCCACTGAGATAAGTTAGTAAGACCGGAGATCATTAACAAGTGGATAAAAGTCAAGACGGTAATCAAGAAGACGTGAGGAGTTTTGAAGAAACCTTGGATGACATGACGTATGAAGAAAGAGAACCTGACAAGAGAGCGGTATGAAATAACTTAATAGGAAGTGTGAAGGATAGCGAAGCTGTACTAAATCAAAGGCTAAAACGTCGGCTACGGAGTCGTTCACTAATACTATGGCAATTTGTAAGTAATAGAGAAGAAGGAATAGGAAATCCCTTATGGACGGAACTGAGGAACCCAAGAATGATTAAGGAAAAGGGAAGAAATATGACGAAATAGGACGAATGACTTTTAGTGTGACCAAGATAGGCAAAGCAGGACAAATCAGAGGGCGAAAGGACCATGTTTGAGACTGAACATGCGTTATACAAGTTGTACAGGGATAGTGATGCCACCTCCAAGTATTGGTACGCTAAGAGCGGGACTAAGTAAGTATTGGTATGCTAAGAATAAAACTAAGTAAGTATTTGGTAAGAAGGGCAAAGGTTTAGCAAGGACGATGCAGTTGCGACCTTTCGAGTACATTATGGAAAAATATAACGATGGTTCGCGCCAATCATCACAATAGGACTAGTATGGAAGACAGAGGAGGCACGATTATGGTTAAACTAAGGATTTGTTTCGATACTCGAAGTAAGACAGGAGAAGGGAAGTCAAGGTAGAACATAAGGAGTAGCGAAGTGACGCTGAGGTATTTTTGGGCCAATCTGAACATTTCGCGTATTCTGCAGAAAGGGTAACATAATGGGTAACAAGAGGGTAAGGAGCGAGAAAGACCTTCGAACTAGAGGTATAAAAGGTACTAGCAAAGGCAACGAACTCAAGGGGACACTTAGAATGACGGTGACAGTGGTAGCGAAAAGAACAGCGACGAATAGGTTGGAAAAATTTGAAGAAAAAGGGAACTCCCCCGAGGTGCTTGTGAGAGCCCGTACGACTAGTTGAACATTCGAGGACGAATGTTCTAAAAGGGGGGAAGGATGTTATACCTCGCGTTTTGTACGTTTGGATATTCCGAGTCGATGACGGGAAGTTAAGGATAAGACCATTTTTTTCGACTTTGTTTTAACACGTAAGTTGTTTATGAATTATGTTGGAAGGAAACATTAAGGAAAATTTGGGGCCAAAAGTTAATTATAGGAAGTTGGCCATTTCATGAAATTAAAGACCAAGTGGCCATATAATGTAGGTGGGCCATGGGCCACATGGATTTATAATACAAGCTTATAAAAGAAGATGAATTAATCATCTTCATCTTTTTCATCCTAGAAAATTCTAGAAAATTGAAGAAAAGTGGAGAAAAAGAAAAAAAAAGAGGAGAAGCATGCACATGACCGGACATGTGCATGCAAATATATATATATATATATATATATATATATATATATATATATATATATGTGTGTGGGTGTGTGTGTGTGTGTGTGTGGATGAATCACAAGACACAACTTATCATTTAATTTCAAGAGAATTCAAGAAGTGGAAAGAAAGAAAGGAAGAGAGTGAGGGGTTCGGCCAAGGGGCTGGCCGAACTGCCCTTGAAGATGATCATGGAAAAAAAATAT
This sequence comes from Lycium ferocissimum, assembly GCF_029784015.1. Taxonomy (NCBI): domain Eukaryota; kingdom Viridiplantae; phylum Streptophyta; class Magnoliopsida; order Solanales; family Solanaceae; genus Lycium; species Lycium ferocissimum. The sequence goes on along the minus strand of NW_026727909.1, from coordinate 8,232 downwards.
TTTTCTTCTAGTTTTCTACTAATTGGAAGGTCCTCTACGACGTGGAGTGGTTGTTAGAACAAGGAAACTATTCGTTTTAACTATGGGGGAAGCTAGCCGAGTGGAACAATTGAAAGGAAAAGGTAAGGCTCTATCCTCTTTTACATGTTTTATGCATGTTTTGGACGTGTTGTAGTGTGTGGAAGCGGATGAAAATCATGAAATGTTGTGTGTGTGGATGTGTGGCCGTGAGTGGCTACCTTAGTGTAGGAAGAATGAATTAATTTTACTTAGTCTTGTGTTGTGTTGGAATGTGTAGAGATGGAAGGAAATGCATGAAAATATGTAAAGAAGTGGTTGTGGCCGAATAATAGGTGTTTCGGTAAGTTATGGTAAATTGATGCTATTTGACATTTTAGTTGTTGTCATTATGGATCATGTGATGTAGAACGAAAGGTGTTGTTGAAGTTAACGTATATGAATGATAATGAAGTATATGGTTGGTGTTGAATTTGAAGGTTTCGGATAAGGTAGTGTGTTGATTGAGTTGTTGTAACATTATGCGAATTGAATTGAATTGAATTGAATTAAATTGAATAGAATTGAATAGAATTGAATATTGAAGTGTTGCTAGAATAATTGCTAGTAATGTTGTTGGTTTGGCCGAGTTGAATTCCCGGATTATTGTTGATTAAGATTTGCCGAGTTAGATTCTCGGGGATGGTATATTTACGATAGGAGAGATCTTTGCGATATTTCGGCAGGATATAAATGAATTTGTTTGAAGGATTGAGATAAGTATATGGTAATGAAGCTAACGATTATGTCAACTCTCTTGAATGTAGACAAACAAGTTTGGACGAATAAGCGTATCTACTAAGGCGCGGCGCAGGTACGTTAAGGCTTGTCCCTTTTTCTTTCTACGGCATGATTCATACACGAGATGTGCTAAATGCTTCCATAACGCCCTTATTTTCAAAAGGTAGACGCAATAGTTCTAAAGCACAACTTTCCTTTCTTAAGGTCTATAAATGTTTTCAAAACTATTCATTTTCTCCAAAAGACTAAGCTTTACGATTTTAAAAGTTTTTATGACCTAAAACAACGACTACGATTTTATGATGACAATGATGATGCTAGATAAGAGAAAATGTCTATGACGAATATGTCAAGGATATGTTCTTACCATGAATACGACGATATGAAAGGTTAAGCCGTTCTTGGATAACGACTGACTTAAAGATTCCGAGTATATGAAACGACGCCTTATGATCCGGTTTATGTGTTCTGATGGTGCTACTCTTCATTGATAGTCTCGCCTTATAGTACTAGTTCCTTTAAGGTGAGGCAAAGCGCCCCTGATTATTCCATAATGTAATCGGAGGTTTCCGACCTTACGTCACTCCGATGAAGTTATAGTTTGATTGGGCTCCAATGCATGCTTAAGTTATGGCAGTTACACCGTGCCTATATGGCCGGGCATGTCACCGCTCGGCGGCAGCTATTGGATGATTACACCGCGCCTAGATGGCCGGGCATGTCACCGCTTATGCGTGCTGCGATGTATATACTGGTCCTAGAGGGCCGGGCACGACCACCACTAGTGGGCGGCACGAGACGATTACCCCGGACGCGGGAGGCCCGGACGCTGTTATGTGACTCAAACAGGCTATGATGCCTTATGTGATTCAGACAGACTATGGATGCACATAAGAGTAACAGCAATCATGCATGACTCCTCCTTAAGAGGCACTCAGATGTACAGACTTCTTTTACAAAGACATGATATGTTCTACGATTCCATTTTGTTATTACTCATGAGTACAGTTTTTACTATGTTACTACTCATAACTATATCTTCTATCATGTTACTATTCACGCCTTACATACTCAGTACAATGCTCGTACTGACCCCTCTTCTTCGGGGGCTGCGTTTCATGCCGCGCAAGTACACCCAGATGATCAGAAGCCATTATAGAAGATGTTCCAGCGGAGTTGGCGGGTCAAGAGTCCTATGCTATGATGTCATGTTCGAGTTAGAGACTTTGCAGACAGAGTCGTGGGTCTAGAGTGTCGGCTTTTCAAAGGGGTCCACTAGTTGATGTATTTTTATTGTATCTTATGTTACAGAGCCCTTATGTTTACAAATTGTGTTTAATTGGGAGCGACAAAAGATTTTGAAAGCCTTACTATGTATTTTATTTTGTTTAATCTAAGAATCCAAAGAAAGTATGTATGTAACAAGAGTCAGCGGGTTCGCTCGGCTCCGAATATCGGGTCGGGTGCCCATCACACCCTAGTAGGATCGGGGTGTGACATTTCTTGCCACTGTCTTGCCCTTTTGGGCTGCCGTAGCTTTTCTCTTTACAGGCATCTCTGAAATACACAATACACAGTTAAGGAAAAGAGAAATCCTTATATTATGGCTCTATCGCACGATCTTATGAAGAAAGAAGGTCATTCATTCCTAAAATGCCCGCAGCCTCCTTTTTATAAGTGTGGCGCGCAACACACCCATAAACAAGACTCTACTAGACACGGCTCGTAAACACACCCTAGGACAGAACTGCTCTAATACCACTTTTGTCACGACCCAACCGGAGGGCCGTGACGGGTACCCGGTGCTAACCCACCCGGGCACCTCTTATCGTACATTCACATTTACGTATAGGTGAGCCACATGGCTTAATCATACTTTCTATCCATTATTCATGCTAATCTCATTGGGCAACAATACATTTATATCATAATCAACACAATGCCCATATCCATGTACGCTAGCCGACGAGGCTATCAAGATATTATACAAAATATAGGCCGATAAGGATAAAGACATCTAATCATACATAACTATCTACGAGCCTCTAAGAAGAGTAGGTGACATTATACAGGCGGGACAGGACCCCGCCATGCCCATATATGTACATAAAAGAATACCAAAAGCAGTAGCTCCTGGTGAAATGGAGCTCCTCTATGTAATCCCTGAGTAAGAAAGCTATGGATCAAGCCTTATCAGTCTGGCCACCTGCGGGCATAACGCAGCGTCCACAAATAAAAGGACGTCAGTACGAATAATGTACTGAGTATGTAGAGCATAATCAACATCATAGTAAGAGCATAAGAAACAGCATAAGGATAAGCATAAGAAATAGCATAAGATGGGAGAATCGGGAGATAGTAGGGCCATCATCATAATCACTTACTTGTCTTTCATAGGGACCTTCTGTATCTAAGGCGTGCTCGTGTACATACATATATACATATTCATATCCATATTCATATTCATAACATACTCGACCATGAAGTTTCGGTGTTTCACATACCTGGCCATGAAAAGGCTCGATGATTATACATACCTGGCCCTACCAAGGGTGAGTGTTATCCGTACCAAGCTGCAGTGGTGTTCGCACGATAGATATCATACCCGGCCACATAATCTCGATGTTACATAGTAGTCATACATACCTGGACACGTTTACCTAATAGCCCATAAGCATCGTCAACATCATTACTATCATCGTCTCGTTACATCTATCCTTAGAGGATCAATCATCATATAAGGAAAGTAATAGGATCGTAAAAGTACCGAGAATCATGAGCTTTAATAGCTTTAGAGATAGAATCATTTGAAGGACACTATAGAGCTCATGAAAGGATATATATAGCCAAGGAACCATGCCTTATTGAAAGAAGGGTTAGCCTCACATACCTCTTCGACTTCTTAATTATCTAGCGTTCACCATCGAAGCTCGAATAATCTACATTTAGAAGAATTCATACCATGGTTAAACCTTAATGATACTATTAAACTCAAAATAGGATCATTCATGATCTAATGGAAATTGGGCAGCATTTCCCCTATTTCGTCAACTACCACCATTTTATAAAACAACTACCAACAACCACAATAACATCCATAATAGGCTCATAATATCATAATGAAGTAATCACACTACATTAGCCTTCAACAATTCATCCTTATGTTCAACTCAGGACAACAACTTCACATCCATTTAGCACATTTTTCATATAATACTTCGTCATCATCATTATTACCTTCCATAACATGATTATATCCATATCATACTAAGAATCATGACTCATTTTAGTTTACTACTCATAAACATCATAAAAGCTATGCTTAAGCTTCATTTTCTACTTTCTTCATCTACCCAAGTTTTCCTACAACCAACCATTCTCATTAACATGACATAAGCATGGAAATTAACCTTTTCATCCCATAGAAACAGGCTTTGGAGCAACTACTAACTTGTGCAAAAACCCTAGCCACAATGCTCAAGTATTCTTGAAATCTACCAACCCTAGGAAACCATCTAACACATGAACACTTGATTTCTTGCTATTTAATCTTTATAATCCCTTGGGTTTTGGTGTAATATGTTGGGAGAAGGGTTTTGGAGCTTTAGAGAGTGTAGAAGAAATGTGGGAAATGAAATGAAGCGAGGGTCGTCCGTCCTTTATAAAATAAAATGTGACCCGACCCGGTTTATACAGCCTACTATATGGGCCGTATAATTTATATGGTCCGTATATCAGGCCGTATATTTCCACCAGGTTGCACCCTTTTCTAGACCAAACCTACGGACCATTATACGGGCCGTATAATTTATACGGCCCATACATATGGCCGTATAACTGGAAAAATTCTAGTTTTCGTTCTCATCGACTCGTTTGACTTCCCATCCTCGTGGAACCTTCTTGACACTTATATAACACTTCGTTAACCATACAATAGGCCCTATAGCAGCCCTTCAAGATATTACTAAATAAAAAATTACTCAATTGTAGCGGAACCCTTTCCGAACACGACTCACATTTCACTTCCTTCAACATACTAAACTTCACATATTCGTATAACTTCGAAATCTTATGGTATGAACCTTAAGCGATCTAATACTTCCCGTAATCTCATAAGGATTTCATAATCACCTTAAGCTCACATTAGCCTATCCACAAGGCAACACATACAGAGTTTTTGAGGTATAACATATATGATGCCCCTACAAGTAAGAAGGGACACTTAATGATTTTAATTAAGATTCCAAAGGCATTTGAGGCGAGAGAAGAAAGATCGTTGGAATTGAAGTAAGGTTTTCTCTCAAGTGGAGTATTTTCATCTAAAGACCATTCCTATGTGATCAAAGGTGAGTTTCACATTTAATTCATGTTACTAAGAATATTGAGCAGTTGAAAGACTTGGATTATGGAAGAAAATAGAATATGAGCTCAAATATGGGGTATAATGGTATTTTAAGTAATAAGTTGGGTTGAGTCATGGTTCTTAATATGAGATGGGCATAATTTTGTGGTAAATAATGTAAATGATGTTAAAGAAGTATTATAGAAGAATGATTATGGTGTTATGTCATAGTTTTGGTTATGGATGACATTGGAAGGGCATTGTAAGGATTGAATAATGTTTAACTTGAAGAAGTTTATCGATTATGATGTCTCAGGTGTTGTTAATGATGTTTGGGAGTTGTTTATTATATGGAGAAAGTTGTTGAAATAAAGGAAGTGCTGCCCAATTTTCGTTAGCTTGTAGTCGCTTTAGTTTAGACTTAAGCATGTTTTAAATGATCTAATCTAGTACGAATCTTCTTGAATGTAGAGTTGTAAGCTTGGAAGGAGAATGCTAGTTGTTAAGACGCCATAAAGGTACGCAAGGCTAGCCATTCCTTCAAAGGCATGATTATTATATATCGTGATTTCTTTCCGGTAATTCCCATGACCTTCTTACATTCCAAAAGATGAAAGCTAAAGAGTATTAAAACTTTCCTACGAGATAGAGATGAGATATGTTCCATGATAATGATATGATGCTATTAGGATGTTAATGATCTTTACATGACTCCTTGATGTTATTCATTGTTGATAGCCTCACCTTATAATATTAGTTCCTTTAAGGTGATACATGACGATCATGATGTTCCATAATGTAATCGGAGGTTACCGACCTTACGTCACTCCGATAGAGTTACAGTGTTTACATGAGCTCTTATGCATGGTTCATGATAAGTATATATGTATGATTACACCGTACCTATTTGGCCGGACATGACACCACTTCGGTGGGCGGCTTATAGATAATGATAACACCGTGCCTATTTGGCCGGATATGACACCACTTCGGTGGGCGGCTTATGGATAATAATAACACCGTGCCTAGTTAGCCAGACATGACACCACTAGTGGGCGGCGTGAGATGATTACCCCAGACGTGGGCTAATGACGTTATTGATTCAGACAGTTTATGTATGTATGTGTGATATGTTTAAAGGTAAAAGTGAGCATGGATGATTCCGCCTCTAGGGGCAAGCAGTTACAGTTATCTTTTCTTCTTATGCCTTATATATTCCCTTATTATGTTATCATATATGCCTTACATACTCGGTATATGGTTCGTACTGACGTCCTTTCTTTTATGGACACTGTATTCATTCCCATAGGTAGACAGAGAGATGGCTCGGACACCTAGGAGCCTTACCAGCAGCTGTACAGGAGCACTCCATTACTCCGGAGTTGCTGCTCATTGGCCTATTTTTTTGTGTACATAATTGGGGCATGGCGGGGTCCTGTCCCGCCCTTCTAATCATAGTACTCTAGTAGAGGCTCGTAGATACATATGTGTGGGTAGTAGGTGTTATGTGATCCTATCAGTGTATATCCTGTATATCATTTTTGTAACCTTATGGGCCTATGCGTATTTATATGTTTAATTTGGGAGATGTTGGTGATCATTTCATAGTAAGATTACTTTGAGAGATTAGTGTGTCTGAGATGAGTGTGAAGGCTAGAGTGTTATGCGATGCTTGGTAGTCAGCTCCGGGTACCCGTTATATCCCCCTAGTCGGGTCGTGACTAAAGTGATATCGGAGCAGTTTCGTCCTAAGGTGTGTCAACAAGCCATGTCCGGTAGAGTCTTGTCTATGGGCGTGAAGCACGCCACACTTATAGATAGGAGGCTGCAGGGCATTTAGGAATGATTGGCCTTCCTTCTTATTATAGATCGTGCGATAGAGTCATGATATAAGAATTCCCTTTTTCCCTAACCATGCACTATGTTTTCAGCAAAGTTGATAAAAGAAAAAGCTACAGCAGCCTAAAAGGACAAGATAGATGTCGAAGAGAAGACTGAACGGGAGCCGCCTATGGATATGGAGGAGGGCGAGACCCAGAGTAAGGCCCTATTTCGGTTCTCTCATATTCCGCCACTTTAGAGGAGCAAAGGGGAGTCTCAACCTTAGCTCCAGCACCCCCAGTTCCTCCACTGGATACCTCAAGCCAGGGGATGAGGTAGGCCATCCTTTTGCTGACCCAGTTTGTAGCCGCTCAAGCTCAGCGGCAGGATGCGGGCCATGGTAACAGGAGTTGGAGGAAGAGAGTCAGGTCTTCAGGGTTTGACCATGAGTTTAGGGGCGCTCCGAGGCAGCAGTTCGCTTGGTATTCAGCTTGTTCAAAAACTAGTGCACCACCTCAGTTTTCTAGGCCTAGGATTGATAGATCTGCCTGCTTGGGGCCAGTCTAGAGTTTTAGAGTTCCTAATTCCCAGAACAGGGGTAATTCAAGCCAGATGAGTTTACCTGTACCACGGTGTACTCGTTGTGGCAAGTTACATTCAGGACCGTGCCGCTTGGGTTTGAATATTTGTTATGCTTGCGCTCGGCCAAGCCATTTTAGGAGCAACTGTCCATCGCTAAGTGGTAAATATAAGGTTCGGCCTAGGGGATTAGCAGTTGGCTCTTCATCATCGGTACGCCATCTGAGGCAAAGACCGCAAGTATTAGCAAGCTGTGATAGGGACCGAGACGGAATGCCCATTCTAAGTGGATCACAGCATCACACCTATGCATTAGCTGGGCGACAGGATCTTAAGCCCCCCCGGATATTGTTCTAGGTATATTATTAGTACTCTCTTATGGTTTATATGTATCGATTGATTCGGGTCCTACACTGTCATATATCACTCCTTGTATTGCGGGGTGTATTAGGTTGAAACCCGAGCCAAATCAACGATTTGAGATGTCCATGACTGTTAGTGACTGTCACGACCCGACTAAGGGCCATGATGGGTACCCGGGGCTAACTACCGAGCACCACTCATATTACTCGTAATCATACTCATTCTGCGATCATTCGTTAATAACACCGCTTATAATCATAGGGAAACTATTTTCATATGAAACATAATTACTTTTATATACATAAGCCATCGGCTATCAAAATAATGAT
>NW_026727908.1:0-30128 GCF_029784015.1 Lycium ferocissimum | reverse complement strand
TTTTGGGTTCCCAAAATTCTTTTTTCTTGGGTCGCGTTTCTCCACCTTATTCAACGACCCAAAGATTATTATAGAAGATGTCCCGAAGAAGATGGTAAGCTCCGTTATTCCCAGGGTCGAAGTCGAGTTTGTTCGTTATGTTCTAGAGTTATGTTAGAACTTTACGGTGAAGCGTCGTGGGTGTGATTGTCGGTCGGTATGCGGCTCCGCCGGCTCGATATGTCAGTCCGTACTATGTAATGAAATTTTGTGAGTCACAAATTTGTTTGATGCGGAGAGGCTACGAAAGAAAGAAAAAAAAGGGTTCGACAAATTTTTGCATGTATTTTGTCTTATTTGATTTAAAAAGTTTGATGTGATCTTATGTGTGGTGGGAGAGTTAAGGTTCGGCCACGAAAATGGTTTGGTGCATCACGTCCCATCGACTGCATACAGGTGACAAACGCTTACATTCAAGCCAACATCGAAAACATACATTCAGAATACTAACCCGAACCCATACCAACAATATTTTAAAGACATTCTAAAATTCATAACATATTTTCAAACCTTCCAAATAACACTCCCACTCACCCGAAACTGCCCAAACTCCGAGAACACCTCCATAACTCATCCTCACTTCCAAATCATGATTTGCACCAACAATTCACATTCTAACAATGCTATTCTCATCAATATACAAATTACATTAAATGTACAATAACCTCCAAATCAGTCCGCAACAATTACAACATCAATTTGAGTCATTAAACATTCATTTCCAACATAGAATTCATAACGACGACGACGACTAAAACATTGAGCGACATTAATTCATTTCTTGTCACATAAATGGCCTACATTCGGCCAACACCTCCCACCAACATATATAGATGATTCTCATTCATTTCTTCACACTACAATGATCATAACATACCTTACTAACTAGACCTTAATTCATTGCTTCAACACAACACAACACACACACACTTCACACCGCTAAGCCTCATACACATGGCTCTTCAATTCCAACTTACTATATTTCATGATTTTCATCCATTTTAACATACTACAACATGCCTACAACCTTTATAACACACATAAAACATAATCAATTCTTACCTTTCTTCTTTCAACTCCACACTAGGCTAGGGTTTGCAATTGGCACAACGAACGATTGGATGACCCGAACAACGCTTCCACGCTACTTAGGGACCTCAAATTAGTGGATTTGCATCAACAAAATATTTTTATAATGGCTTGAATGGAAGTTGATTTTTCCCTCACTTGGCCGAGAACCCCTTTTCTCTTCCACTTCTTGGTCTTTTTTTTTCTAAGTGTTGAAATGAGTAAGAATGACTTAGAAGTCATCTTTTAAGCCCCTAAGATGATTCATCCAAGTGTCCCCACACAAGCGTTGGACCAATTAAAATTGTCCACAAATTGTGTGGGCCAACTCCCACTCTACACGGCCAAGGCAAGCCAAAATTGCATGATTTTCAACTTCCACTAATTCTATTTTTGGTCCCAAATTTTTCTAATTGTTCCAATGTATAAAATACGGGATATAACAGGTACCTTATAAATATATATCCTAACTTTGGATAGCTTGAAACCCTTAGTTCACAACTTTTGACATAGAGAGAGCTTAGAGCCGCCGTGGAGGCCAGAGTTATAGGGTTTTACCTTCTTCTCGTAATACTTATTTTGACATTTTTATTCGGATGATTTGTTATTTTTCCTCCTTGTCTATGTGGAGCTAAACTCTTTAGTTCTAGGGTTTTGACACAAACATGAAAGTTATTTTGATTATCGTTTCTATCTATTAAATTTCCATATTTTTGCGTTTATTTATTCTTTAACGAATTGTTTAATTACTTGATCACTAATTGAACACTATTATCCGGTGCGGGAATTGGACTTGAGAAAGGAATTCACGTACGTAATAAGAATAACTAGAGTTTGTTCGATATTATCATTTCGCTGCAATGGTGAGATATACCCTTTAGCCCTACTTAGTTGAATACGGAGAGAATTAATCGTTCTTTTGTTACCCTCCGACGTTAGAGATATAGGCAAGTTATAGTAACATCCTATAAAAGTTTGTGAGGAGTTCGAGAGAATATCACAAAGTTACAATTAACCGTCAACTAGCAACCCATGTTGAACGATTTGAAGACTCAATCGGATCGTTAGTGGTCATAGCCCTGGGATCTAACTCTTCTCTCGATAAAATCCGCTCTTTCTTGGTTGAAGTTCATTATTTGTTTATTTTATTTTTAGTTAGTTTATAAATATAAATTTGAATTTTATTTATTGTTTAGATAATTAGAATTAGTTTAATTTATTAAATAGTTAATCATAAGTCCCTGTGGGTACGATATCTGGACTTAAAAATCCTATATTACTTGTACGAGTGCGTATACTTGCGTGTGAGTTTGGGAGCAACAATACACTGTATTTAAAAAGGAAGAATACAATAACACCGGTGGGATCTCCGATGAAATACAGAAATATAAGCGAATACAAAAAAAATACACTCTATTAAACAAAATGCAAGCGAAATACAAAAATACCACTGTATTTACACAAAAAAAAAAAGAATACTGTTATATCCCGTATTTTTATATGACGGATTATTCGAAAGCTTATCGGCATAAGTCCAAGGACAAGATTATTTATGATATCTGAGACAGGTGTTAATCCTAGATTTTTTATTAGTGCACGAATTGCTTATAAATTTTAATTGGCATGGAAATATTAATGAAGATTAGGGATTAATCAACTATGATTAGATTATTAAGTGGGGATTAGTGATTAATTATGATTAATTAGCCTAATTAGACCACTAAGTAGGCCCCACAACATATGGCCGAATATGATTGGTTCATGAATCTTAGTGGGACACATGTCATGGCTAGACATGTGTCACTTCCATGGGCAATATATAAATAAGATGGATGACTAATGAATCAACTATGTATTCATTTTCATCTTCATCAATTTGTGAACTAGAGAGAAGGAGAGTTTCCGCCATGGATGAGTGAACTTCAGCTCTTAGCTACCGATCCAAATTAATTTTTCCAAGGTATTTCCCTCTTTGAAGGTGCATAGCAACTTAGGAAAGTAGTGGTTGGAGTAGCAAGAACAAGTATCATTTCAATTCACCAATTCTAGCCAAGTTGAGGAAGTCGAGTTGCTAAGGTGAGGGCGATTATGTTCTACATGTTTTAGTACTGGGATTGGGCTTGTCAGAACTTAGTACATATGAATTGAATCTATAAAATTGTGTATGTTGATGTTGGAAAAGCCGTCCAAGCCGTGTAAGGGGGGAAAAATAGTGAATTGATTTCACTTAGTATTTGGTTGTTGTTGTTATGGATTTTGTGATGAGAATAAAGGTATTTAATGGTTCAAGTTGAAGTTATAATTGTTTGTGGGCTGTTGTAGAAGTTAATATGGTGTTAGTATAGTTTCTTGCATCTAAATGAATAATGTTGTTAATGTGTGGTTGTTGGTGTAGTTCATGAACTTGGATGAAAAGAATGTTTTGTTGTTGTTCTTGTTGAGCTTAGAAGATTATATGTTGTATTGTGTGTTGGTTGGGTTGTTGTAAGGTTTTTTAGATGAAAATATTACGACCATGAATCATTAAGAGTAATTTGAAAATGTAGTAGTCGTATGTGGATTGTTATCGAATGTTATGAATGCTGGTCAAGTTTTGGAATGTTGTATGCAGCTTGTCCGGAGTGTTCTCGAGTCTTGTTTGAATAGTCTCGGGTTGATATTTGAACATATGATTATTGATGTTGGCATGGTTGTATGTAGTTGATTTGAATAGAAGCGAAACGTCGTCTAATTATCTAGAAAGTAGTTACTAACGTTAGAATACGTTTTGAATTCATAGCTTAACCGTAGTTCTTGACGTCTTAATATAGGCTGAGGTACTATTGGGCGAGCAGATACGTGTTGTGTTGCGAGTAAACGCTAAAGGTATGTAAAGCTATCCTTTCTTTCTTTTGGCATGTCCTAGATGTAAGTATGATACGATATGAGCTTCGAAACTCTATTCATAAGTTCCGAGCATGTTTATGATTCTTATTCACTTCTTGATGTTAGACTTCTTAATATAGTCGAACTCTTGCCTCGAGTTTCTATACGATTGGATAGTAAACGATGCGTAAAAGTTCACATTCTTGAAAGACTTCATAATAACTAATGACCATAACTTTCATAAGTCAGTTTCGTATTAATCCGTACATGTCTATGATCCCCGAGGCTTTATTTTGATATAGTTCATAATGATATTCAAAGAGACCGAGTATACTATCGTCACGATACTCGAGCGTTGGTTAGTCTACTTATCTATTGAGTCTCAAAGATTATTTATATGCATATAGTTATTCTTACTCTTGCTCGTGCACATCGTTATTACATCTTCTGAGTCCCTCGGCAGAGGGTCGGGTACGGTATATATATATTATGGTGTTATGCCGTGTTATGGTGTTATGCCGTGTTATGGTGTTATCTTTGTGATACGAACTATCTTTGTGATACGGAGCTATCTTTGTGATGCGGAGTTATGCTTTGTGTTTTGGAGTATGCGTGTGTTATGGCGCCAAAGGCGGGGTGGCGACCGTGTTCACCGAGTCCTATAACGGGTAGGACATGATATATGATATTGACATGCATGATTTGTGTTTCAAAAGCAAGCATTTTGGTATTTTGGTTATTGTACGCGTTTTTCGTACTTATTATTTCGGTTATAATCTACCATTTATCGTATTTTTATGCTTTATATACTCGACGTATTTCGTCATCGACCCCGCTTTCTTTGCGTTTCATCCTTGTCATGATGCTTCTTGCTTTGATGATCCGCTTGACTTAGATTTGTTCGAGTGACTTGGGAGTGCTCCATTGTCCGGAGCCTAGCCTTTGGGTATAGAATCTTTCGTTGTATATATGTGTTCATTCGAAGTACGGGCGGGGGCCTTTGTCTGTCCTATGTTGTTGTTGATACTCTTAAGGTGTAGACATATGTGTGGGTTTGTATATAGTTGTTTGTTTAGTTGTGTATATGTGACTTATGTTTGGGACGTTCCCGTTCGTAGAGGCAGCCTTGTCGCTTGCGTATGTATATATGTTTTGGATATCAGTATGTAGTGGCGACACTTGTCGCGCTTGCATGTATATAGTTGGGGCGTTCCCACATGTTATGATAGCCTCGTCGGCTTATGTACGATATTATGCGTTTGAGAGTTGTAACTCCTCGGGAGACGGAGTTCTTGTGATATATATATATATATATATATATATATATATATATATATATATATATGTGACGACGTCTTGCCTTTTATATAAGTTCCTTATCATGCTAGTTGTGGACGATTATGGTTATCGGTGTATACGAGTGTCCGCTCGGGCCAGTCACGGCCTACGGGGTAGGGTCGTGACAAATACATTCAAATTCTTTTAAAAAATACACTGTATTTGGGTGCATTTGATTATTCGAATACACTCAAATCTAGATGCAAATATAAAAAGGGATAAAAAGCCATGGATTTCGGCATCTCCGTCAGATCCAAATGCAGTTGTGGCAGAGACGATGCGGGGCGCCGGCGTTGGTGGAGATACGGTGAGAGAGAGGGGGAGGGTAGCAGTGAGGTCATGGGTTGGGGTTCGCAGTGGAGGGATGACGTGGAGGAAGGATGGTGAAGAGAGAGTTGTGTTGAGACATTTGCAAACATATTTGGAAATGTTGATTTCATGGAGTGTTAAATGGGAGAAGATTTGGTGAAAGGTATCTTGAGGGAGGAGATTAAATGGGGAAGAATCCATTGATGGATTGATGAATTTTGGGTTGAAGTTGGTGGTGTTTGTGGAGTATGTGATTTTGATGATGTTTTTTAGGGTTTGTGAAGGAGGTACTAGTATGTACAGTAAGGAGAAATAAGCCATAATACCTAATGTATTTGGTATAGTTTATGATAGGTAAATTGAAAAATCACTATAGCTATGAAAGATAATTAAATTAAAAGGTAGTTATTATCCATAAATAGCTATTAGAGTTAGTTATGGCATGTTATTATTCCTAAATTATTGTTTGAGAATATGATTTTTGCTATTTTATGTTTAGAAACAGATTGAGAGTGACATGTATGTTTACGACCACAAAATTTAAACATTGGTGAGTGGATTGAAGTGTTAGATTCAAAATTCCATCCTTAGGGATTTTAAAAGCATTAGAACTCACAAATGAATTATGTGATTGGTTGAGATTCTTAACAAATTGATGATTGGAGTTCATTGGGAATAGAGGCGGAGCCAGGATTTGAGGTTTATGAGTTCGGAATTTTACTACAGGACAACAACCTCAAGCTAATGTATAACAACTATCAAACTAGTTAAACCGCTCCAGCGATAGGCTGATCGCCATAGCGTTCACGCCTCAGCGACCTATACCACGCTATAGCTAAGGCTGAAAAAATTTCAGTAGACTGCTTCCGCGGCCTCTAAGCCCCTAAACCGGTGCCTCTATAGCGGTAGCCTGACCGATGAAGTGGTAGACGACCAGTGGTTGACCTATTTAAAGCCTAATTTATGGACTTGACCTAATATTTCATTTCCCCAAAGTTACAGCCGCCACAAGGAGGATTTTCAGCCCTAGAGACATGAATGCTTAGGAAGGTAACACCCTTTAATTCCCCATTTGATCCCTCATTAATTCTTCCTTCATTCTTACATAATTTATGGTTATGACAATTCATTAAATGGAGATTCCTTATCAATTTCTAAAGAGACTAATTGGGATAAAAGAGGTATTCTTGACCTAGAGTAAATGGTAACTCAAAGAAAGCTTGTTATTGAAAGACCTAGATTAATAACAAGTTTCTAGCCTAAATCTTTCTGTTCTCAAATGGGTTAACTTGATAGGTGTTAATAACGAGGAATAAGAATTAGTGAGGTAAGTTTGACTTCTGTAAACCTTGATTTCTATAAAAGGAGGTTAAATAGCAATAAATTGAGAATCAGGAATGATTTAAGAAATGACAATTTTACCCCCATGAACCCAAAGTCCTAAATTGTTGCTTACTTGAAATTATCCATCGTTCCTAGACCTTTCGGATCTACAAATTCCCTACAAAGATGGAAGATGAAGTCCAAGTGGATGTTCGCGTACGTGTTCGGCCTTGAGGTAGGTTACGACTTCCCTCACTTGGTAGACTCCGGTTAGACTTTCATATGCGCGTGTTAGATGAAGCGGAGAATGCATGTATGGGACTTCAGAGATTGGGATAGATACTTTAGATCGATAACATATAACAAATGGTGGTTGTTGTGTATTACTGATATAGTTGTAGATTTATGATGTCCTTATAGTGAGACTTCGATTAGCGAGGCGTATGTTTAGATGATATTGTCGGAGAATGCATGTAAACCTTAGGGTATGAAGTTTGGGATGGATATCGCCTTAGGTTGGGCCTTGTTGTATGATTTAGGGCTAGCCACCCCATTGCATTATTGACTTATTTGCTCTACGTACTTGTTGGCTCGTCTCCACAAAGAGATATTGGATATTAGGGATTAGTTATAAATCATGATTATGACATTGTGGTACCTTACTTGTTGATATTGGGATGAGAACTGTGAATCTGTTGTGGCTTGTTATGTAGTCTTATTGATGATATTACTTGTGTACCCATTTGTGGTACTGTTTGGGATTGATTTGGTTTATTGATATTACACTTGCCTTGTATTCATATATATTTCCATGATATATTGATATTTTCTTGATATACAGATAATGGGAAATGAGAAGGGAATACGGATACAATGAGACATATTGATACGAGTCATCTCTGGGCTGTGTGCGGAGTGGCCGGTATTCTTCCGAGACTTATTGGATATTGAGTCATCTCTGGGCTGTGTGCGAGGTGACTGATATGGAAACACTTATCTTCTGAGATATGTCGGATATTGAGTCATCTCTGGGTTGCGTGCAGAGTGACTGGTGCATGAAATTCACGAGTCCCCCCGGGTTATGTTGCCGATGATATGATGTTCCATCGTCGGAGTAAATTTGTAGAAGCAAATGCATTGCATACATTCTGCATATATTTTTATTGCATTTTGTTATCTCTCTTATGTGCTGAGCGTGATTTGGATTATTATTGGATTTGATATGGGTTGTGTTGGGATCCTTGTATGTGACCAAATGGGGACTGGATACTGTAGTCATAGTTTGGTCTTGGGTGGTTATTCTACGGCTTGGAACATTTGGGCTTAGTTGCTATAACCATAGGCTGTGATTTTGGATTGAGTAAGTGTGGTACTAGATGACCTTAATATGAGTGAAAATGGCTTTCTATGATTAAGTGGGTGAATGAATATTAGAATGACAAGAGATTTCCCTTAGAACAAACTGCGAATACAATAAATGATAAGTTGACTTGCGATATTGGGGTAGGATTGGCCCTGGTAGCAGTTGAAATGTTGCGGTATTGAGCGTGGTTACCTAATTAGTATACTAGATGAGTTAGAACGCGAGTAAAGATAAGAGTTAATTAAATGGATTATTAGAAGGCCGTTAACGGAATAAAGGTTTTACGTGTTTGGGACGAGTGGTAGGTTATATGCATGAGTTGACTTAATATTGCCTACCATGTTTATTTGTGAATTCTATTACCGTTATGTTATTCTAACCATTGTCGGCCTATGATGCTTACCAGTACTAGTGTTGTACTGATACTACTCTTGCTACCTCCCTCTCAGGATGTAGAGTTTTACAGATTATTGGCTGATTTGGAGTTTCCGGGAGATGCGCGGTGCCTATCTAGAAGACCTCCATCCTTCCATCCTTTGATGGAGGTTAAGTCTTTTATATTTATTTGTATATTGTCTCCAAATTAGTCTCTCTTGAACTAGTCTAGATCAGGTCATGGGAAAAGGGGTAAGTGTATATAAAAGTTGTTTCTAAATACTTCCGCTTTATTTATATAAGTGAGTTCACTTCCGCATATACTTTATGTTATAACTTGAAGTTAAATGAATCTTGTTTTATGATTGCAGATGTGAGTTTAGTTTTGGGTTAAGGGTTCGCCTACCGAGGTGGGAATGGTAGGTGCTCGTGCGATCCTAAAATGGGTCGCTATAAGTTGGTATCAGAGCCTAGGTTACCTGTCTCACAAGTACAAGACCAATGTCTAGTATAGTCTCGTGGAATGGTATGTAGACGACCGTGCCCATCCACGGGAGGCTATAGGACATTTAGAAAATTTCCCTTCCTTCTTTCTAATCGTGTACTTTGGTCAAATTGGCATCTCGGTGTGTTCAATTGGTATCTAGATGATTCCAATTGGTATCTAAGCATGCAAGTATTTGCTGTGGTATTATTGGGTAAATTGTAATGTGAAAGGCTACTCGGTAAAATTCTTAAGTTGCGAAAGTTTAGTGGGCATCAAGGAGATGCCACTGATCAGGACCCACCGCTGTAGTAGTAGCTAATTGATATAGCGTAACCGCTATAGCGGAGATCTTTCGCTGTAGAAGAATCCTCCTTTTCTCACATGACCGCTCCTACGTAGCCTATACCGCTGAAGCGGGACCGCTATAGCGGTAGTATGACCGCAGAAGCGGAAAATCAGAGTAGAGAACCTGCAGCTCTCCCCTATTAAAAAACTCAAGCAATTCAGCAAAAATTCACAACCGACATTCAGATAGAACAAGCCCGACGAGGGCGAAAACCATTCTAGTCAA
The DNA here is from genome assembly GCF_029784015.1 of Lycium ferocissimum. Classification (NCBI taxonomy): domain Eukaryota; kingdom Viridiplantae; phylum Streptophyta; class Magnoliopsida; order Solanales; family Solanaceae; genus Lycium; species Lycium ferocissimum. The sequence continues at coordinate 20,390 of NW_026727908.1, read as the reverse complement.
TATTACAACCCAAATACCCAAAAAACAAGAAAGGAAAGTTATACAAATCATCCAACCAAAAACAAACCAAATAGAAGGTGTTCAGAAATAAAAGCCCTACAAGGGAAACCAAATGCATCATTATAAGGAGGGGAAGGCCCCTAAGCAATCCTCCTGCTCGTCGCCTCATCATCAGAGCTGATAGCATCGCCACCACGCCTACTGTGTCCACCACCACATCGGGCCACGCTCACAAAGGATTACTACTCCGAGTCATCATCATTCTCCATAGGAGAACCTGTTCACGGGGGTGCATTACCTTCCACATCCCTTTGATACCCTTCTATGCCTTGATGTGGACCTTATATAGGGACTTGTTCTTTGCCCTCTCTTTGTCAAAATCCCTACGAAGGCCGCCGTAATCCATGGCCAGAGTGGTGTAGACAGTCTGTAAGGTGGAAAATGACTTGCTCATCTCCTTCTGAGTCGTAAAGTACCCCTTCATCTCCTCTTGGGTATAAAAACCCGCAGCAACACCGGACGAGCTACACTCCCCGGAAGGCCTGGGCATACTTTGGAACATCGCTATCATCTCATCAAAGCGAGAATCAATGTGCTCAAATAGACCCTGAACATGGGGAGCCTTAGCCTCTACTCTAGCTCCACTCCCTCTCTCATCGGCATTAGCCACAACAATCTCTTCTTTCTTTCTCTTTCTTCTATTGACAGAGGTACCACTGTTACACCCCGTAGTTTCGTGTGTTGAGATTTGAGCTACCTTTCAGGAGGTATGTGAGATGATATGTGTTTATCTTATGGTTATGAGGGTTTAAGTTCATATAATAAGCCATGGGAGGATTGGAGAAAGAGTATCTTTTAGTATATGTGAAAGAATTTTGGACAGAATTTTGGGTCAACTTTGGAGTTGTATATCTCCGGGTATATCAAGATATTTAAGGTTTTTCAAGAGCCTAAAATGAAGTTCGTTGAGTCTAAGTTCCAACGCAAAAAACCGTTCGTCAATATGACATCGGAGTAGGGAGTTATGGGCATTTTAAAACGGACAGTCAGAGGAATCCGAACCTGGGCGGAAAATCCGGAAAGTTCACTTAAAAAGGCCCAACAATTTCGGCCCAATGGAGCCTAAACCGACCCACACACCTATAAATACCCCTCTAACTCATCATTTTTCATCATCCTCTTATCCTCACACTTCTAAAGAGTTCTTGAGGATTCCATAACCTTCCACAATCTTCCATAACCTTCCATAATATTCCATAATCTTCCATAATCTTCCATAACCTTCCATAATATTCCATAATCTTCTATAATCTTCTATAACCTTTCATAATATTCCATAATCTTCTATAATCTTCCATAATCTTTCATAACCTTCGATAACCTTTCCATATTATCAAGAGAGAAGATCAACATCAAAACCCCAAGGATAATCCATGGAAGGTAATTGTTCTTGTTTCTCTTCAAGGTGGTAGTGAACTTGATCTTGGAAAGATTTGAATAAAGTGAAGTTCTTCTACTATAAGATTACGAGACTATGAACGACCATAACTAGATTGCAAGACAGGAAGTAGGTTGGAAAGTCGAAAAGTAAGCTTCCAGGTGTGTTAAGGCTAAACCTTTCTTTCTTAAAGCATGATTCCTTTGTTGTGAACCTATATATGACATCTTCAATAAACTCGTTTCTAAAAGTACCAAAGCTTACAGTTCCCGGTGTTCTTGTGATATCCTTGAGCTTGTTTTATGGCTATTGATGTTTCTCTTTGACGTTGATCTCATCTTATGACTTGGTTCCTTCGAGGTGAGACGTGTTCATGATGACGGTTCCATAATAATAATCCAACGAGTTTAAGAACAGGTTCTTAAAGGATGTTTTATAGGATATGAATAGAGTGCTAGCAGAGGATCCCTAATAAGGTATTTAGTGTTCGAAGAGAGGTTTATGTTGTATCTTAGGACTTGGTTAATGTTTAGTCAAGTGGGAATAAGTACTAATGGCACAGCTGTGCTTATGAGTCTTATGTGATTATGTAAACCCTATGGGTTAAGTGATGACCACCGGAAGTGCATAGGGATTACTTGTAGAAGTTTAGTTATGATGTTGATTATAATTACCACTAGTCTACGACCAGTTAGGAAGATATATATATTTACCACTGGACTGCAGCCAGTCGGGCAGTTACCACTGTGCTACGACCGGTTGAGCGCCATTCACTGATCGGGCGGGCATTCAGGCTACCGTCGGCAATAATCGGACGAGCGAAGTTATTACCACGGACGATGGCCGGTCGGCGCTACCAACGATCGGTTGGGCGATTAGTATAGGATGATTAGTAAGATAAAGGCACAGTACTGTACATAGATATGGTTAAGCATGCGAGAGTATAGAGAGACATGCATGCATATATATATATATATATATATATATATATATATGGATCGGGTTGCATGCCGCAACATATGCTCAGATAATTTTTGATGATAAGTTAACCAGGGCCATGGTAGGGTACACAGACCTAGTAAAGATTACAAGAAGATGAAGAGGTATGTATACATATGCTAGATTTCCATCGGTAGTTCAGAAATGCCAGGTTGATTCTTATTCTTCTCATCTTTAATATATGGCTATTTTGTTGCACTTTCCACCTTACATACTCAGTACAATATTCTTAGTGACGTCCTTTCTTGTGGACGCTGCGTTCATGCCCGCAGGTGTGGACAGACGGGACGAGGATCTTCCGCAGTAGGCTGTTTCCAGGTACTAGTTTTGGGTTGGTGGGCTACACTTCTTCCTGGAGCACTGCCAAGTCTGGATTGTATATGTATTTTGTGTTATGGGTATGTTGGGGGCCCTGTCCCGACTTGTGTACTTCAGTCATGTTCATAGAGGCTTTGCAGACAGAGTCCTGTGTACAAGCCAGTTATGTTTTGTTAGTGGACATGTTGACATCGCAGGCCCATTGTATATATATGTATGCATGATATTATATTCATAGTTTGCCTTCTTGGCCTTATTTTGCCGTTTGAGACATAGAGGATGCGAGTTGTAAGTTGGTTCGCTCGGTTTTACGTAAGATGTCGGGTGCCAATCACACTTTACCAAGGTCAGGGTGTGACAACCACGACCTTTCACCTATAGCGGGTGGAAAGAGGTGTCAGAGTTGACCTAATCATTGCCATCCTCTTTCGGAACCCTGGCCGTCCTGCATAGCGAAGTAATCAGTGACAGAAACATCAAACTCGCAAAGACCATCCCTCAAGAACTCCCTCCACTCCTGGATTATCTGTGAACCCACATTCACCGGCCCATTATCAATGACGCAAGCAACCAAAAGAGCCCTGGGATAGGTCACGTCCCAAACATTTCTCGAAGGGCGTATCCGGCGAGAGATGATATTCAGCCACCTCTTCGCCTCAACAGTAAATTTTTCACTATGAATCGCCGACTTGATATGGCCCCAAGTGATACCTGCCTGGTACTCCTCAGCTACCAATTTCAATACCAGCCACTCCGAATTGTAATCATTGTCCTTAGCCACCAATGGTTCCACCGGATGGTTATCTACCTTGTGCACTCGGCTGATGGCCTTAGCTTTCACTTTCACGGCAACCCCTCAAATAACAATCTTTGGATCAAGAGAATCCCAATCCACCGGGGGCAACATTTCATAAAACTCTCTAACCCAAGTTACGTTGCAGTAACCGGGATCTTTGACCAAGTACATCCACTTAATTGCTTCCAATATTTCTAGAAATTTTAAGGCACACTTGTCCACATTTTTCATGTCAAAGCCCCACTCCAGCAGTAGGGGCAGACACATTTGCTCTAGGTATCAATGGCAGCATTAGGGAGTTGGGAAGGTCTCATACACGGGGAGCTTGTTCCTCTTGACCTTGTTGTTCGTCACTTTGATTTTGAGACATAGTGCCTACAAGAATAAAGCAACGTTAGATTTCATATCACCCCAAGTTCAGTACCTAATCTAGTATGTTACAGGTTAAATAACTCCGCAAAACTAGCCCATGTATTAAATTTGTAAAGGTACAGATTCTGGTGCCGTTTGTTGCGAGCGTAGTCAGAAATGCCGGTCACTTAGGCTACTCGGTAGCGGTGCCGCAATAAGCGGAACTCGATCCGCTTTTGCGATCATGTACACTCTCTCCAAGCCACTTTGGCTCACGCTTAGGCGCTATAGCAGAGACGCTCCAGCGGTCAACCAACTGCTGAAGCGGTCTCGTCTTCCCCAACAGGAACTTAAAAGTTCCAGATTTTAGACTCAAAAACTCATTTTTATTCACAGATCGGGCAACTTTAAAACATGCATGTTGTTTACAACCAATGAGGAACAATTTCTAGCAACAAACAACAACTGAATCGAGGCCAAATTTAAAGACCCATTTCAAAAGCAAAACTCTTTACTATACCCAAGTTTTTCACCCCAAATCTATGCATTATCAAAGCAGTACGCGATGTAGTGGTTAATCTAATGCTTAATGCTAGGCAAGTGATAAATTTCAGATTATAACCACCCACCAACTCCATCAACCAAAATCCAAAAGTCTTAACTTTGGGGTTACAAATCCATTTATTTGAAGCATGAAAGCTCAAAATTCCAGTTCCATTAGCTTATTATAAGTTGAGAAGAGCAATTTCTTACCTTGAAATTGAAGATCTGATGGAGATTAGTGTTGTTGGGAGATACCCATTTTGAAATTCTTTTCCTTCCCATGAGAGCAAATTTGCGGTAGTGTTATGTTTGGTAGCGTGGTAGTATGTAGTAGGGGTGCATGGGAGGCTTATTTGTGTTAAAGAGGAAGTTGGGAAGTTGTAGTGTGGTGGGAATTAGAGAGGTTTTCGGAGTTGAGGGGTGGTGAAATGAGAAGTGGGGGAGGTAAATGACCCTTTAAAATTCTGGTCGCGATGACAGCTACAGCAAAGCCTCGTCGCGCCTGCGTAGCCGCAGCAGCGGTTTCTCAGACCGCTGCAGCGGTCCCCTATTTTGTTTCCCGTATTACCGCCTCAGCGATGTCCTTGTCGCACTAACCTTACCGCGCCAACGCTGACCTGTCCGCTAAAGCGGGCCCTTCATTATTTGTAAATCTGTTCGATAAAAGTACAAACTAAGCCTTAAACCCACCACCATATGGCTCGAGTGGGCCTAAGAGTCATAGACCAGTCGACTCTTTGCATATTGTTCCTCTAGTTATTAGTCTTTATCGATTTCCCTAGGTGACGTATAAATCCGATGGTCCCCTTTCGTTTGCAACTAGAATTTGGTTCGAAATCAACAACTATTAATTGTTAAGTTTAGACAGGAGTAGTAACGCGGTCCCTACTGACTCTTGATTGATAAAATGTGAATCCCGATACTTTCTTCCTTTCACGCGTTGTATTTTGTTCAGTCAAGCTAAAGAATATTTCCCTATTATGTTGTCACTTAAATTCCGCTAGGTTCGGTGGTTACAAATTAATAGGCCGGGTTCGGTTCATGAACGAGGACCAGGATGTAGAATTTCCTAGTATGAAGTTTAGACGTGTACTCCGTCATCCTTAACATGCGAATACGCTACCTCTGTCCGTTCTTGTTCATCCCCTTGCCGTTCGAGGACGAACGATTGTTTAACTGGTACCTGCTGTAACGACCTATTTGATCGTTACCGTAACTTCAAAAGATTCGCGACTTTGACATCCTGGACTTGTTTGGTTCGTTACGTGTTCCTGATGAACCTCTAGCCTAATTGGAACCATTGTATGAGTAGAATTTAAAATATCATATTTCGGCCCTCGGACCAGTTAAATCGCTCCAGCGACAGGCTGACCCCCATAGCGGTCACGCCTCGGCGACCTATACCCCGCTATAGCGAAGGCGGAAAAAATTTCAGTAGACCGCTTCCACGGTCTTTAAGCTGTTGATGCGGTGCTGCTATAGCGGTAGCCTGACTACTGAAGTGGTAGACGACCAGTGTTGACCTATTTATAGCCCTATTTATGGACTTGACCTAATATTTCATTTCCCCAAAGTTACAGCCGCCACAGGGAGGATTTGTAGCCCTAGAGACTTGAATGCTTGGGAAGGTAACACCCTTTAATTCCCCATTTCATCCCTCATTAATTCTTCCTTCCTTCTTACATAATTTATGGTTATGGCAATTCATTAAACAAATATTCCTTCTCAATTTCTAAAGAGACTAATTGGGATAAAGAGGTATTCTTGACCTAGAGTAAATGGTAACTCAAAGAAAGCTTGTTTATTGCAAGACCTAGATTAATAACAAGTTTCTATCCTAAATCTTTCTATTCTCAAATGGGTTAACTTGATAGGTGTTAATTGTTACACCTCGGAAAATTTTCCGTTGATGCACAGTGAATAGGCTAATGAAGAGCACGAAGTATATGATGTCTCGATAAGTAAGAAGTTGCATTTGATGACCTTAAGTAAGATTTCAAAGACATTCGATGTTAGACGAGAAAGATAGCCAAGAGAAGGCAAAGCTTACGATAAGTATCGGAAAGAATTTATGAGTAACGAGTTAATGGTGACTTAAAGATATTATGAAGAAGAGTTATAACATCCCTTAGATTGGTATTGAGGTGTTAGACAAGTGCCAAGAAGGTTCCATAAGGATTGGAGATCAAACGAGTCGACGAGAACAAGATCGAAACCACTGGGCTGGCCGTATAAAATATACGGCCAGACATACTGGCCGTATAAAATATACGGACCGTATGTCCAGCCGTAGGTTCAGCCCAGAATGGCATACCTCACTGGACCAAATATACGGTCCAGACATACGACCCGTGAAAATTATACGGACCGTATGTTGGTCCGTACATTCGGTCGGGACAGATTTTGTATTTAATGAAGGATCCAAGTTTCATTTATTTCATTTCATCTTTCACTCCCCTTCTCTCTAAAACATCTCTCCACATTTCTCCCACAAGTTTTCAAGAGAATTAGTGTTCAACTTCATCAAACCAAGTGAATCAAGTATAAGAAACCCATTAGAGTTCATCCAAGGCAAGAATCCAAGTGAAGGAAAAACTAAGGTTTTGCTCAAGTGAGGTATTTGCACCCGAGGTTCATTCCTACACCTTCTAAGGTAAGTTTTATGATGTTTCCATATTTTTTAAAGTATTTGGAAGTTGAAACACTTGGATTGCAAAAGAATATAAGAAATGGGTCATGAATGTGCAATAATGCCACTTTTGAATAGATGTTGGAATGAGTTACGATTCTTGATACATTATGAATATGATCATGTTATAAATGATATTGAAAGTATGGAAATCGACATTGTATGTGAATAAATATATTGTCGATATATGTCCATGGTTATGGATGAATTGAAGTGAATCGTGAAGTAAGGATAGTGTAGTTGAATAAAGACTATTGTGATGATATTGTGAATGTTATTATTGATGTTTGGGAGTTGATATATGATGTGGAGGAAGTCGTATAAATAAAGGAGATGCTGTCAACTTTTCTCTAGAATTAGTCATGAATGTTAAGCTATCCCTTCTCTAATGATTAGTGTAACTTCAATGAAGGTAGAACGTGAGCCTTGAAGAAGAACGTACAAGTGATAGAATAGTTGCACGGAAAGGTATGTAAGGCAACCCTTCTTTCATAAGGCATGTTCTTTGGCCAAATGTTTATCTTCCTACGAGTTCATGATACTCTCCAATGATCCTATCTCTAGAAGCTATTAAGCTTATGATGCCCAATTGATACGATTGTACTAAGTTCCTTATACGACGAGTAATACTCTAAGGATTGAATGTAATGAATGACGATAGTACAAAGGCTAAAGATAGATATGAGCTTATATGTATGTGTGCCCATGAGAGGCTATGGTGAACCCCGAGCTTACATGGCCGGGTAGAATATAATGAATATGTATATATGTATATCGATGTATGACGATGCGCGCGCGCACCACCGGTTGGGTACGAACAACCACCGAGCCTTGGTAGGGCCAGGAATGACACCGAGCCTTGCTAGGGCCAGGTACGTGAAACACCGAACCTTCGTGGTCGGGTATGCTATATAAATGCTATGTATATGACATCAATATGAGTACGATAATGCTATGTATATGACATTGATATGAGTACGAATATGTTAAGAATACATAAATGCCAAGTAAAGGCTATGTATATGCAATGTGTATGATATGAGCATGAGTATGAAAAGAAATATGAATACGAATACGGAAATGGATACGAAAGGTAAATGAGTATGGACATGAATGTATGTACACGAATACGCAATAGAAATGGAACGTCCCTATGGAAAGCAAGTAAGTGCTATGACGATGATGTTATTATCTTCCACCTTATGTTATTTTACATATTATCTATTATGCTTTCACATTGATATTGATCATGCCTTACATACTCAGTACATTCTTCGTACTGACGTCCTTTTGTTTTGTGGACGCCGCGTCATGCCCGTAGGTGGCCGGGAGACGGACTCTTCCCATACCGTATTTTCTCGGGGACTACATAGCGAGCTCCACTTCATTCGGAGCTACAGCTTTTGGTATAGATTCTTTTGTGTACATATTTATGGGCACGGCGAGGTCCTGTCCCGCCCATATGTTATGATATGACGTACCCTTCTTAGAGGCTCGTAGACATGTGTATATGGTTAGATATGTTCGGCCTTGTTAGCCTATATTTTGGGATATTATGTTGATAGCCTCGTCGGCTTATGTACATTTGTATGGGCGTAGTTATTGATGATGATATAGATGTGTTATTGCCCAATGAGATTAGAATGATGATGAATGAAAAGCATGATTTAACTATGTGGCTCACCTAGATGTGATGTATAAGTACGTTAAGGGGTGCCTGGGTGGGCTAGCACCGGGTGCTCGTCGCGGCCCTCTGGTTGGGTCGTGACAAAAGTGGTATCAGAGCAGTTCAGTCCTAGGGTGTGTCTACGAGCCGTGTCTAGTAGAGTCTTGGTTATGGGTGTGTTGCGCGCCACACTTATAAACAAGAAGCTGCGGACATTTTAGGAATGGATGACCTTCTTTCTTCATAAGAAATCGTGCGATAGAGCTATGATAGGAGAACTTCTTGTTCCTTAACCATGTGTTGTGTATTTCAGAAATGCCTGTAAAGAGAAAGGCTTCAGCAGCCCAAAAGGGCAAGACGGTGGTAGAAAAGCGGGCCGAAAGAGCACCGCCACTGGTAGTAGAAGAAAGTGAGTCCCAAAGTGCGGCTCAATCTCATCCCTCCCGTTCAACACCTATATTAGAGGAACGTGAGGGAGCCTCAGCCCCAGCTCCAGTACCTCCGGCTCCTCCACCGGATGCTTCAGGACAAGATGTAAAAGAAGCCATTAATTTGCTGACTCAATTGGTTGCTGCCCAGACTCATATTGTCCTGAAGGGACGCAGTCAAGCATCTATCCATCAAATGTGGCCCTAGGCCTTTCACAAAACGGTGCACTCGGTTACCCATATCCGCTACCATGGCCAAAGCATACCTAGCCAAGGAATTGAAGCGGAGACTATACTCTAGAGCACTCATGCTCCCTTGTCTCAAATTTAGGAACTTATCGGCTCTAGCTCGCCGAACTTTTGGAGGCAAATAATGTCGAAGAAATGCATCTACAAACTCTTGCCATACCGGAAGAAGTGCATTGGGTCCCCGTGAAGCCATCCAAACCGTGTACCAATGGACCGCGACATCCCTCAATCTATAGGACGCTAGCTCCACCGATTCGGTGTCCGAAGCATGTATCAACCGAAGCGTCCTCAACATACCATCGATGAAATTCTGAGGGTCCTCATCCGGCTTTGATCCAAAGAATTCCGGAGGGTTCCGGGGCTAACCACTGAACACCACTCATATTACTACTTATCTACTCTCATTCATAACATATGCTCATAATCATAAGAAACTAGCATCATTTGGAACATACTTACTTTTATAAACATAAGCCTTTCGGCTATCAAAATGATATATACATGCATATACATAAAGACTATGGGACCATACTACCCACACTGCGTATCTACGAGCCTCTACTAGAGTACTAGACATATGGACGGGACAGGACCCCATCGTGCCCAAATCATGAATATATATATACATATATGTACCAAAAGAATAATCAATGGCACCTCCGGAGAATGGAGTGCTCTCAAATCAGCCACTAGCTTCTATGAGTCTGGGTCACCTCCCTGTCTACCTGTGGGCATGAACACAGCGCCCGAAGAAAAGGACGCGCACGAATATTGTACCGAGTATGTAAGGCATAAACAATAATAAAATATCAATGAAATAAGGAGGCATGAAGGGCAATAATCAGTGATCGATCGAATCATAAAGGAAATCATATATGCATGGCTTACTTTCATACTCATCATCATATCATATATGCAGAGAAGTATAAGCTGCCCGACCCTATAGATGCGGTGTGATAATCAATAGCATTAACAATAGCATTAGCCTGCGTCCAGGCCTCCCGCGTCCGGGGTATCATCTCATGCCGCCCACTAGTGGTGTCTGCCCATGCCATCTGGCCATGGTGTATAGCTACCCGCCTTGGCGGTGACTGTCCAGCCAACTAGGCGCGGTGTAATATTATCCTGTGCTCATCATAATATGCTTATCATAATATACTTATCATAACTCATCACAGTACATGCATAGAGACTCATAGATGATCATACTCTATCGGGGTGACGTAAGGTCGTGGACCCCCGACTTCATTATGGAGCATTCGTAAGTATTCTGCCTCACCTTGAAGGAACAAGCATAAGGTGAGTGTACACAATGATCAACATCAATAGATTATACATAGCGTCATTAGCTTTTTAGGAGCATCATATCATAGACTATAGCCTCTCTAGACTTTCGCTTGTCATTATCACTATCTTACTCGTAACATATCTCTTATCTCGTATGGTCTTCCATGAACAAGAACTCATAGCTTTTTAGAAGAGGGGACATTCATAGGAAAGGAGGAAATTCATGCCATAGGACTCATGCCTTAGAAAGAAAGGATTAGCCTCACATACCTTTGTCGTTTAACTATTCTATCGCTTGCTCGTTCTCCTTTAATGCTTGCGTCTTTACCTTCAAAAGAGTTCGTATCGTCATTAGCTAGGCAATTACAAGAACGTGCTTCTTAAGGCTAAAGAAAATTGGGCAGCGTTTCCTTTGTTTATACTACTTTCCGCCATATTCCATATCAACTTCCAACATTCACAACGATAATCACAATATCGCTAGCAACAATCGTCATTCACTTACATTATTCACGTTTCACAATTCTACTCCAATTCTCCAAAATCATGACCAAAGTCTATTATCGCGTACTTTCACATATAATGCTCATTTCATGTTCTAAATGTCATTTATAACGCATTTATAATCTCAACGTAACCATTTTCATGATTCACCCCAACTACTACTCCACAATGACATTATTCACCCATTTGTAACCCATTTCCATACTCTTTTATAATCCATGTGCTTCAACTTATTAATACTTCAAACAATATAGAAAGATCATAAAACTTACCTTAAATGATAGAGGAATAAACCTGTGTGTGGTAATACAACTGTTGTTGTGTGTGTGTGTGTGTTTTGTGTGTGTGGTGGGTGGCCTCTTTCTTGGATTTTCTTGATTTGGATGACTTTAACGAGGTTTCCTTCCTTTGATTCACTTGATTTCTTGTTGTTGATCCTTGACTCTCTTTGTTTTCTTATGGATGAAATATAGAGAAGGTTCTAGAGGTCTTGAGAGATGAAGAAGGTTGATGGAAATGAAATAAATGAAGTGGGCATCTCATATAAAGACTTAGAACATTCCAGTCGTCGGGACTTCCACGGACTGTTCCACGGTCCGTGGAACCAAGTCTTCGGCCGTGGAAGCGGTCGTGGTTCATGACCAGCCAGCCATCTTCTCTCGCCGGCTGTTCCACGGACACATCCACGGTCCGTGGATCATGATGCTGTCCGTGGAACATGGTCGTGGAACTCACAGTTCCACCAGAATGGTTCTCGTCGTTTCGTTTGATCTCCAATCCTTATGGAACCTTCTTAACACTTGTTTATCACTTCGTTAGCAATCTAAGGGATATTATAACCCTTCTCCAAAACATCCTTAAGGTATCATTAATTCAATACTCATAGTTTTTTCCCGACACACTAACTTATAACTCGCTTTCCTTAACAACTTTCTTTCTTCAATCCGAGTGTCTTTGGAATTCTTAATTAGGACTGTCAATTACTATTTCTTAGTTATCCGAACCTCGTATTCATCATTCCCTTCGCGAGCCTACTCACTTGTATGCTAAGGGGAAATTTCCGAGGTGTAACAATATATATATAAAGCATGCACGAGAGCCAAATAAAAGCTATAAATACGTCAGAGTGACGTAAGGTCGGTAACCTCTGATTTTCATTATGGAATTATAAACATGCTATATCTCACCTTGAAAGAACAAAATCATAAGATGAGATCAACATCAACAAATATAATCAATAATCTTAAAACCAGCTCAGTAATCTCATAATGACATTAAAACCATAACTTTGGAATATCCGTAAAATGGGATTATCATATTCATCATCATGGTCATTATAGAAAACATTCATCTTTAGCATCATAAGGATTTTGAGAATCATGAACTGCTTTCGGAAATAAGGGTATTATGGAAGTAGTGTATGCGTTCATAGGAAAAGAATCATGCCTTTAAAAAGAAAGAGGAATAGCCTTAACATACCTAGAAGTTCACTTCTCGACTTTCCAACCCAATTTCGGTCTCGCAATCTACATATAAATTAGTCATACTATTATTAGGCTTATCGTTATATACTTGTCTTGAGCCTTCAAATGAAATCCTTTTAGAATCTGCCCAAATTCGGGCAGCATCTTCCCTGTTTATATCCCTAGCCTGAATTTACAATACCAATAACCAATAACAACAATACTAATACCAACATCAACAACATCATTATCAATATCAATATACAATATAAAACATCCCACACGATGTTTACCCAATTTCTCAACTAACCAATTTATTATACGGCTATTTAATGACTCTGTCTTTGCTAGTAAACCAAAATCAATATTAATAAGGAGAGATTCATACTTTATTCTTGCTAGAGCAGCAATATCTTCAATTTTCGCCCAGATTTCAAGCCAAGATTCACTGCAATACGATACCATAATCACAACTGTACGCCATCCGAACCTAAATTCTGGGATTTCACTTGTTTTGCATTAACATTTGATGGACGGAAGTTGGGGGAATTTTCCAGAAGGTTGGGGATGGTTGGAGGGGTGTTTGGATGAAGAATAAGGGGGTAAATCCCCTTTTATAATGTTCTAGAGTCGGTTTCCACCAACCTAGAATTTGCCCTTCGCATTCGCGGCCTTGGGTCGCGTTCGCGAAGGGTTGCTGAGTCTTCCTCTTCGCATTTTCGGCCCTTGGGTTTCGTTCGCGCAGGGTAATTTTTGCCCTGGTAGACTGTCTTGAAATGCTCATAGCGTTTGACTCCGATGTCGGATCGATGCGCGGTTTATTGCGTTGGAAACTAGACTTCCTGAACTTCAATTTAGGCTTCTTCTTTGCTTCAAAAATCCTTGTATACTAAAAGATATTCTTTCTCCAAGTTGGACTAAAATTGCCCCTCATATTTTCTCCAAAGGCCAACAAACTTAATTTCCTTGATTCACTTGCCCTCCAATCCTTCTGAAGCTTATTATATGAACTTAAATCCTCATAAACATAAGATAAGCGCATATAATCTCGTATATCCTTGGAGGTAACTCTAATGTCCATACTTAAAACAACCAACACCTAACGAATCATAATATTCAAAACTACGGGGTGTAACATTCTCCCCACTTTTAAAAACATTCGTCCTCGAATGTTGTAGTTGGGGGTTTGCAATGTTATCATTGGTTTCTTGAAATGGTTGTCTTTCCTTAGACCCCAATCTTCATACGCTTATAATATGAGCTCATCAGTCTTCTTTCATATTTTCCTATTTCTTGTCAAACTCCTCCATTAGTTCCATGTCCTCATGTTTTTTTTATGTAAGTAGCCAGTGGTCAGCCGATGTCCCGTTATTGTCCAGTCCCCATTAAGATTATCCTAGCTCATGATTGTGATGGCTTGCCGCCAATCTGGGAGTTCCCTTAGCTATTGTACTCTTTTTACTTGCTCTTTATTTCTCTACTAATAAACAAACTCTCTTGTTTAGACATGGTACCTTTCCTTGCTTGCTTCTCTGGTACTATTTTAGAAAATCCCTTTTGATTCCTTGGTCGGACTTCTTAATTCCTTACAATATCATCATAGTTCCACCTATGGCAGTGCCCAGATGATTCGCAATAGCATTTTCCGCTTGCCGATGACTTATTATTCTCGGTGATTATTTTACTTGATCGTCCATCCAATATATCAACAATACCATAGCGAAGAGATTTCTATTCAAATCGGACTCAAACCAGACCAGACTACTTTCCATAGTTAGTCTATAACAACAACTGCAACACCATATCTCATACGCTTGTGTACGATGCTTCCTCGTCATTATTATTATCTCTCATTGTTACATTTCGTAGTTTGGTCCGTTGAGATTCGTTAGGCGTTAGTTGTCCTAATTGTGAAAAATGGGAGTTACCTTAGGATATATGAGATTACATGTTCCCATATTATGGTTATGGGGGTTTAAGCCCATGAAATGAGCTATGGAAGGATTTAAGAATAAGCAAATAAAGGAATGGAATTTGTGGGAACTTTGGTAAAACTTGGCAAAATTTTCGGACAGGATTTTGGTCCAGATTGGGAGAGGCATATCTCCTAGAATATGAGGAGTTTTGGTGTGTTTCTTTTATCCAAATTGAAGTTCATCTAGTCTAGTTTCCAACGCAATAAACCGTTCATCAATGTGACATCAGAGTAAAAAGTTATGGGTGTTCCAAGACGGACATCGTCCGAAGCAGAAAATATTTCTGCGGACCATTCGACGGCCCATAAAATTTTGCGGCCAAAAGCTACACCGACCCAGCGTCAAATGGTCACAGTGAACCATATTTAGCTGGGCAGTTCTACGGACCATTTTGACGGTCTGTAGGAATTTTGACGGCCCGTCAAAATGGGCGCAGAATTGTCCGACGGGATTTTAAGTTCCATTTTATATATTTCACTCCACTTCATTTGGACATTTTATTTTACCAAATCAGATCCAAAAGCTCTCCAAAAACCCTCTCTTCAACTCCATAAACTAATCCAAGCCAAAATCCAAGGGAGATTAAATATCAAGAGGCAAGAATCAAGAGACCCATGTGTTATAAGTCTTGCTAGGGTTAGTAGACTCCAAGAATTCTTTGGATATTGAAGCTAGGGTTTTCATATAAGTTGATAGCTTGATCTAAAGCTCATTCTTATGAGATAAAAGGTTAGTTTTCATACTCATTACGTGTTATCAAGAATGTTTAGTTGTTGAATAACTTGGGTAGAAGGAGAAAGTAGAAGACGAGTTCTAAATGTAGTTTTTATGATGTTTTTGAGTAGTAAGCTAACTTTAGTTATGATTCTTAGTATGATATGGATATAATCTTGCTATGGAAGGTAATAATGGTGATGAAGAAGCAATATATGAAAATGTGCTAAAATGGGTATGAAGTTGCTAGCATAAGTTGAACATAAGGATGAATTTTGAAGGTTTAATGGAATGCGATTGCTTGATTATGATATTGTAGTTGTTGGGAGTTTTTTTGTGATATGGCGGAAGTTGACGAAATAGGGGAAATGCTGCCCAATTTTCATTAGGTCATGAATTATTCTAGTTTAAATTTAGGAGTATCATTAAGCCTTAACCATGTTATGAATCCTTCTAAATGTAGATTATTCAAGCTTCAACAGGGAACGTTAAATAGTTAAGGAGACAAAGGTATGTAAGGCTAACCCTTCTTTCATTAAGGCATGGTTCCTCTCTCTCTCTCTCTCTCTCTCTCTCTATATATATATATATATATATATATATATATATATATATCCTTTCATGAGTTCCATAATGATTTATAAATGACTCTACCTCTAAGAGTACTAAAGCTCATGATTCTCGATACTTTCACGATACTAGTACTTCCTTTATATGATAGCTGATCCTATAAGGATAGATGTAATGAAAACGATGATGGCAATGATATTGATGATACTTATGTACTTTTATGTATACGTGTCTAAGTATGTATGACTATTATGTAACACCGAGCTTATATGGCCGGGTATGATACCTATCGGTGCACACCACTCGCGGTTGGGTACGGATAACACCGAGCCTTGGTAGGGCAGTATGTACGACACCGAGCCTTGTCATGGCCGGGTATGTGAAACCACCGAACCTTCATGGTCGGGTATGCTATGGATGCGAATATGTATATCAGTACAAATACGAATATAGGGATACAAATATGTATATGAATACGGATAATTTGTATATCTATATATGTATGTACATAAGCACGTATTAGAAATGGAAGGTCCCTATGAAAGACAAGTAAGTAATTACGATGATGGCTACTATCTCCTGATTTCCCCATCTTATGCTATTTCTTATGCTGTCTCTTATGCTTCTATTATGATGTTGATTATGCTTTACATACTCAGTACATTATTCGTACTGACGTCCTTTTGTTTGTGGACGTTGCGTCATGCCCGCAGGTGGACAGGGAGATAGGCTTGATCCATAGATATCTTATTCAGGGACTGCATAGAGGAGCTCCATTTCATCCGGAGCTACAACCTTTGGTATTATTATTTTGTGTACATACCTATGGGCATGGCGGGGTCCTGTCCCGCCTATATGATGTGACATACTGTACTCTTCTTAGAGGCTCGTAGACAGTTGTATATGATTAGATGTCCTTAGCCTTGCCGGCTCATATTTTGTATATCATTTTGATAACCTTGTCGGCTTATGTATATGGATATGGGCATTGTTATTGATGATGATATAAATGTGTTGTTGCCCAACGAGATTAGCACTATTGATGCATATAAATTATGAGTAAGCCATGTGGCTCACCTAGATGTGAATATGAGAGTACGATCAGAGGTACCCGGGTGGGTTAGCACTAGGTGCCCGTCATGGCCCTCCGGTTGGGTCGTGACAAAAGTGTCAGAGCAGCCGATCTCTCTAGGGTGTGTGTCTACGAGCCGTGTCCAGTAGAGTCTTGTTTATGGGTGTGTTGCGCGCCGCACTTATGGACAGGTAGCTGCGGGCATTTTAGGAATGAATGACCTTCTTTCTTCATAAGATCGTGCAATAGAGCCATGGTATAAGGATTTATTTTTCCCTAACCGTGTATTATGTATTTCAAAAATGCCTGTAAAGAGAAAAGCTACGGCAGCCCAAAAGGGCAAGACAGTGGCAGGAAAGCGGGCTGAAAGAGCACCGCTAACGGTTGTAGAGGAAAGTGAGTCCCAGAATGCGGCTCAATCTCAGTCCTCCCAGAATGCGGCTCAATCTCAGTCCTCTCACTCAGTACCTATTTTTTAGGAGTATGAAAGAGCCTCAGCCCTAGCTCCAGCACCTCCAGGTCCTCCACCGGATGCATCGAGCCAAGATGTAAAAGAGGCCATTCATTTACTTACTCTGTTGGTTGACACCCAGACTCAGCGGCAAGGTACAGGGCAAGATGATAGGGTTGTTAGTGCAAAGGCCCGTGATTTTATTAGCTTGAACCCTCCGAAATTCTTCGAAGATTCGAAGCCGGATGAGGGCCCAGGAATTTTATTGATGGGATGTTGAGGACACTTTGGTTAATGCATGCTTCGGACATTGAATCGGTGGAGTTAGCATCCTATAGATTGAGAGATGTCGCGGTTCATTGGTACACAGTTTGGATGGCTTCACGGGGAGTCAATGCACCTCCACCGGTATGGCAAGAATTGGTGGATGCCTTTCTCCGACACTACTTGCCTTCAGAGGTTCGGCGAGCTAGAGCCGATAAGTTCTTAAATCTTAGGCAAGGAAGTATGAGTGCTTTAGAGTATAGTCTTCGCTTTCTTTGTGTAGGTATGCTCCGGCTATGGTAGCAGATCTGGGTGATCGTGTGCACCGATTTGTGAGAGGCCTAGGGCCACATTTGATGGATAGGTGCTTGACTGCGTCCCTTCAGGACAACATGGATATTTCACGCATTCAAGCTCATGCCCAGAATTTGGAAGAAAGCCAACAACAGCAATAAAGTGAGCGTGAGCATGATAGAGGGTATAACAAGAGGGCTAGATCTTCGGGTCCAACAAGTGAGTTTAGAGGCAGGCCAAGACAGCAGTTTTTTAGGCATTCAGGCCATTCTATGACTAGTGCGCCTCCATGGTTTATAGGCTAGATATTTGATAGATCTACTCATTCCGGGCCGAGTCAGAGTTTCAGAGCTTCGGGTTCTCAGTTCAGGGGTGATTCGGGTCAGGCCAGGCTACTCGTGACATAGTGCTCCTAGCGTGGGAAGTTACATTGGGGCCAGTGTCGACTAGGTTCGCAGGTTTGCTATACAAGCGGTCGGCCGGCCATATCATGCGTGATTGCCCCTCGGTTGGTGGTAAGGGGTAGTCCGGCCTTCGTAATCGGTACCGGGTCTTGTCATCGATATGCCTTACGGGGCAAGGTTCACAGGAGCCGGTCAGCCATGGTAGAGGTAGAGGGAGAGCTTCTAGTTCCAGTGGTCCTCAGCACTGTATTTATGCTTTGGTTGGACGCTAAGATCTTGAGTCTTCCTCCGATGTCGTCACAAGTATATTATCGTTATTTTCTCATGATGTATATGCTTTGATAGATTCGAGCTCCACGTTGTCATATGTTACTCCATATATTGCGGGTCGATTTGGGGTTAAACCGGAATCGATCAAACCTTTTGAGGTATCTACACCTGTTGGTGAACCGGTAATAGCTTGCCAAGTATATAGAAATTGTGTAGTTGTGATTTGTGACTATCGTACTATGGTTTATTTACATGAGTTAAAAATGGTGGACTTTGATGTTATCATGGGCATAGATTGGTCGGCTTCTTGCTATGCCAATGTTGATTGTAGAATGAAAATGGTTCGTTTCTAGTTTTTGGGAGAATCAATTTTAGAATGGAAAGGAAATACTGCGTCCCCAAAAGGTAGGTTTATTTCCTATCTCAAAGCAAGGAAAATGATCGCCAAAGGTTGTATTTAACATCTAGTTCGGGTTCATGATGTGAGCTTCGAATCGCCAACTCTTCACCGTCTCGTGATGAATGAGTTTCGGATGTATTCCCGGAAGAGCTTCCAGGCCTCCCTCCAGAGCGGGAGATTGATTTTGCTATAGATGTGCTACCGAATACCGAGTATTAGATCCCGTATTTGGAACGTTGGGACCATCCGGGTTATCTATGATAAGTTAGGGGCAAGACCAATTCGAGATACGAAGTCGAGACTCTTGACCTTCGATTTTGTTTTAAGACCTAAGTTGTTCATGATTTTGTTGGCATGGAACAATTAGGAAAATTTGGGACCAAAAGGGCATTATGGAAACTTTTTAATTCATGAGACTAAGGAGCCATGTGGCCGGCCACATATGGTGTGGGCCATGGCCACATGGAAGCTCATATAGGAATATAAGTGACGACTAAGGGATCATTTCAT
Organism: Lycium ferocissimum; assembly: GCF_029784015.1. Lineage (NCBI taxonomy): Eukaryota > Viridiplantae > Streptophyta > Magnoliopsida > Solanales > Solanaceae > Lycium > Lycium ferocissimum. The sequence continues at coordinate 734 of NW_026727908.1, read as the reverse complement.
CATCATCTCAAGACTTAAGAACAATCAAGAACCTTGGAGAAAAAAACCAACAACCATTCGGCCATGAGCCTCCAAATTCAAGACCAAGATTAAGTCATCAAAAAATTTGTTTCTCCTAGCCAAACCACTAATTGAAGGGTCCTTATTAACGTGGGAGTGTTGTTGGATGCAATAGGTCACTCGTTTTCATTATCCACCACCTTAGCCAAGTTGTGAAGTTGTGAAGAAAGGTAAGTTCTAATCTTGTTTTATGAGTTATGGAAGGTTTATGTGTATTGTAGTATGTTAATATGGATGAAATTCATGAGATATGGCATGTTGAAGTGAGTCGTGTGCATGGTGTGTTAGTCGTGTGTATATGTGTGTTGTGTGTCTAAGTGATAGATTAAATTCTATGTAGCATGTTTGGTTATTATAGTGGGTTGGAATGAATGAAAATCATGAAGTGTGTATGTGGGTGTGTTGGCCGAATATGGCCTTTCATGTGTAGCAAAGAATGAATCAATTTTCCTAGAGTTTTGGTTGTTGTTGTTGTGTGGATTCTATGTTGGAAATGAGAGTTTAATGATTCAAGTTGGTATTGTAGTTGTTATGGGCTGATTTGGAAGATTGTGTGCACATTAGTGTAATTTTTATATTTATGGAAATGACATGGTTAGAGTGTGGATTGTTGGTGCAAATCATGATTCGGAAGTTAGGAGCATGTTATGAAAGTGTTCTCGGGTTTGGGAACA